>NW_028319185.1:5000-207500 GCF_062004578.1 Staurois parvus | reverse complement strand
CTTCCAGTCCGGACACTTTCAACCCCCCTTCCAGTCCGGACACTTTCACCCCCCTTCCAGTCCAGACACTTTCAGCCCCTTCCAGTCCGAACACTTTCACCCCCTTCTAGTCCGGACACTTTCACCCCTTTCCAGTCCGGACACTTTCACCCCCTTCCAGTCCGGACACTTTCACCCTCTTCCAGACCGGACACTTTCACCCCCTTCCAGTCTGGACACTTTCACCCCCTTCCAGTCCGGACACTTTCACCCCCTTCCAGTCCGGACACTTTCCCCCCTTCCAGTCCGGACACTTTCACCCCCCTTCCGGTCCGGACACTTTCACCCCCCTTCCAGTCCGGACACTTTCACCCCCTTCCTGTCCAGGCCAATTTTCAGCTTTCAGTTGCCCCAATCAAAAAAAAAAAATCCAAAAGAATGTCCAATTCAAATGTGCTCTAATATCATATTCAATGATGCTTTTATAGAAAATTCAGTGCGTTCACGCCACCCTTGACATCCAATACATCCTGCACTCACCAGATGTATTGGACTCGTAAACATTAACCACTTCCAGACTGAGCACTTTCCCCCCCTTCCAGTCCGGACACTTTCACCCCCTTCCAGTCCGGACACTTTCACCCCCTTCCAGACCGGACACTTTCACCCCCTTCCAGTCTGGACACTTTCACCCCCTTCCAGTCCGGACAGTTTCACCCCCTTCCAGTCCGGACACTTTCACCCTCTTCCAGTCCGGACACTTTCACCCCCTTCCAGTCCGGACACTTTAACCCCCTTCCAGTCCGGACACTTTCAACCCCCCTTCCAGTCCGGACACTTTCACCCCCCTTCCAGTCCAGACACTTTCAGCCCCTTCCAGTCCGAACACTTTCACCCCCTTCCAGTCCGGACACTTTCACCCCCTTCCAGTCCGGACACTTTCACCCCCTTCCAGTCCGGACAATTTCACCCTCTTCCAGTCCGGACACTTTCACCCTCTTCCAGACCGGACACTTTCACCCCCTTCCAGTCTGGACACTTTCACCCCCTTCCAGTCCGGACACTTTCACCCCCTTCCAGTCCGGACACTTTCACCACTTTCCAGTCCGGACACTTTCCCCCCTTCCAGTCCGGACACTTTCACCCCCCTTCCGGTCCGGACACTTTCACCCCCCTTCCGGTCCGGACACTTTCACCCCTTTCCAGTCCAGACACTTTCCCCCCCTTCCAGTCCAGACACTTTCAGCCCCTTCCAGTCCGAACACTTTCACCCCCTTCCAGTCCGGACACTTTCACCCCCTTCCAGTCCGGACACTTTCACCCCCTTCCAGTCCGGACAATTTCACCCTCTTCCAGTCCGGACACTTTCACCCTCTTCCAGACCGGACACTTTCACCCCCTTCCAGTCTGGACACTTTCACCCCCTTCCAGTCCGGACACTTTCACCCCCTTCCAGTCCGGACACTTTCACCACTTTCCAGTCCGGACACTTTCCCCCCTTCCAGTCCGGACACTTTCACCCCCCTTCCGGTCCGGACACTTTCACCCCCCTTCCAGTCCGGACACTTTCACCCCCTTCCTGTCCAGGCCAATTTTCAGCTTTCAGTGCTATCACACTTTGAATGACAATTGCGCGGTCATGCAACACTGTACCTGTGTGAATTTTTTAGCATTTTGTTGAGACAGTTAAAACTTTATTTTGGTGGTATTTATTCACCGCTGGGATTTTTATTTTTTTGCTATATAAATGAAAAAGTCCAAACGTTTTGAAAAAAAAAGTGTTTTTCTTATAAAAGTTTGCAAATAAATAATCTTTTTTCATAAATCTCGGCCAAAATATATTCAGCTATCTTTTTAGTAAAATAAAAATAACCCAAATTAGTTTATAACCAAAAATTATAATTTAAAAAAAAAATGTTTTACATTTTTATTTTTTTTTATATTAATATTATTATTAAATATATTTTTTTTAAAAACATACTGTCACCCTAGCGGTATAGTGTCACCATGGGGACACTGTACTACTTGTGGGGGGTGATGAAGATTTTTTTTTTTTTTACACTGATTGCTTTTACACCCATAAAGGCTGTAAAATCAATCATTTCTCCTTTCTTGCAGCCATTGAGAAATACTGTGCGAGCTGTGATTGGTCACAGCTTGTCACATGGTACAAGGCTGTTGTGAATATCCCTGTACCATGTGACCTCTGTGATCATTCACAGATTTCACACATAGTAAGCAATGATGTCAGAAGTGACATCTTGCTTACTACTCTGCATGTGATCACTGATTGGCCAATCACTGATCACATGATCCGGACCTCACACAGAGGTCCCGTACAGCGATCGGTGTTCCGCTGTGTCTCCTAGGAAGCGCGCACAGGCAGGGAGGCTGGAGGACGTTTAGAAACAGCCACCTGATCCTGCACTGTTCCCATCCGGCCATTTATATACATGGGCTGGACAGGAAGTGGTTAAGAGTCAAACAAGCTTTGTGGATATTAAATATCCTCCATGATCATGGTTCTCACTAGAACCTTTGTTGCACCTTTTATTTGAAGTGACCATCTATCAGGAAAGGCGGAGTTGGTATTTAATAGAATATACTTTGTAAAGACGTGTAGCCCTGGCACTGGTGGAACCATTATGGCTCAGAAGCTGCTCATTACAGGCAACATGGTCACTCATGATGCAGGTTGCTTCTCCTCCCTGCTGTGTAGCTGGACAGCACAGCAAAGGGGATGGGGAGGGAATGGATTAGCTGCATTGGTGGCCTGGAACTGAGCCCTGACCTCCAAATGTGGGGTGAAGGGGGGAAAAGTGCAACACAGAAAAGTAACAGCAAAGAGGTCTACCAATAGGGTTAGAAGGACCCACAAACCGACCAGAGAGATCCACTCCAGGGAGGTCCATGAGGCCACCGGGGGGTCAGCAAGACCATGAGGAGGAGCAGCAGTGTAGGAAGGTGGACGCTCCCAGCTAGAGCAAAGTTTGTTGAGCTGCTGTAATCAGCAAAGGGGTGCTTCTTTTCTACCAATAGCCAAGATCAAAGAAGCTGACCATCCGGGCAGGTGCAGTCACCAGTGCCATAGTTCAAGGATCTCTAGCAGCATCTCGTTTTTGTTTTCCTCCAGCTGGGTTCCGGTCTTTAGTGCTTCCCCCAGCTGACCTCTTTAGATAACAAACACTGGCCATTCTATAGAGTCAGAAAGATGCATCCTCCAGCTCGGAGCAGTGTTGATAGACCCGACACCAGCCCATCGGAGGAGTCTTTCATCTCACCGACCCTTATCCCAAAGAATATACTGCATTTGGGAGAACTTACTACTGGTCATGGAGTGGTGATCAGCCTTTGGCAACCTTTTGCCTACACTTGCTTGGGACACTGTTACCTTAATAGAACCCATATCCAATTTCTGTAAGCTGTTTCAGGGCCTTAAAGGATGACATACTACCCACCCACCATGGTATACCCACCATAAAATTTTAAAGGGGACAACTTTCAGGAGATTTTGTGGTAGATTTGCCTACTGGCTGGTAGTTAGCTAGAGCTTTGAAAGTGGCAGTTAGTTACCCCCCCCCTCTAGTCAAGTACCCCCCTCTTACTTTTTATTATTGCATTGCAGTGGAGTTCTCTACTTGCCCAATGCCTTGAGGTAAGGCCCCTCATGGGCAGTAAAAAGAACAAACACCAGTCTTTTCCACGTCATAGTAATATTAGTCCACCGGTATTGAAATGTTTCTACTATTATCAAACCTGTGTGCCCAACAGTTCTCCTCAGGGCCTATTTCTGCTTTAATAAAGCCCATATTTAGCCATTGGTGTGCCGGTGTGTTTTCGGGTCCAGTTTCAGGGTGGTTCATCACTGGAAGCAGTAGGAGAACACACCATATATCTGCAGTGTCAGCACCTGTGGTAGTGAGCCCTTGTTGATACTCAACTTGGGGTTCCCCAGGACTAAGCTCCAGCCTGCTTCTTCACCAGAGCCCCTGATGGTGGGGATGGACTTGCAGCAAGCCGGGACCAGGTCGCAGCACCCAGGTACACCCAGCTGAGGATGAGGAGACCGCTCGCGGGAGCAGAGTACAATGGGAGGAGACAAACAGAAATCCGATAGACTAGTCGAGGTCAGGACGGGCGGAAAACAAGCACAGTCAGAGAACGAAGCCGGGGTCGGTACACAAGTAGTCAATGCAGGATACAGGCAATAGCAACACACAGGAGCTCAGACAACTAGGAAGTTGCTCAGGCAAAGTGGCCTAGACTGAGCATGTCTTATATAGGCAGGCAAACAAGGAGGCAGGCCAGGAAGTGATGGACGGGAAGGAAATAAAACCCAAGAACAGCAGATGACGTCCATAGGTGAGCACAGACAAACACACATGTGAAAGGGATCAGGAACAGCACTGCAGCAAGGAGGTAAAAATACATAAACAAGAAACTGCAGGCTAACTTGTGACATGCAGCTCCTTTGTTGGGGTAGTACTACAAGAGGAAACACCTTCCAGATTTTTCTTCAAATATCTTAGTTCCAAATATTCATTATATATCACAGTTCCAAGTATGGTTACCTACAAGCCTCCATGGGTGCCTTTGTTACAATAGCCATTCATGGACTTTTTCATCTCCATCAATTCATCTGACCATCCCAGTGTTTCCCAAATGAGCCTATGAATGGTCATTCCCAAGCATCAAGAATGGTCATCAACAATTCTGCATAGAGACAGATATACTGTATACAAACGGGAAGTACAGTTCGAGTGTCAGGGAAGAAGAACTTCGCATCTGTGCGCCAACACCGGGTTCCCGATGGCCGTGCCGGTGCGCATACGCACACATTTGCGCTCACCCAAGTGCGCACACATACACGCGCTGACGCGCACAGGCGGGCTATTTAAACCCCTGCTGCAAACAGAATGGTGCCTTCTGGTCTACTGCGTCCTGTATCTGTATCCTGACTCCTGTGATCTACCTGCTTGACCCTGACTAAGACTGATCTCCGCCTGCACCGACCCGGCTCTCCCTTTGACTATCCACTTGCCTATTCCTCTGTACCTGATCCATCTGATTGATCCTGACCCAGCCTGCCTGACTATTCTACCTCTTCTGCCTGTGACTACCTCTGGCTACCAGCTGCCACTGTCATCCGCATCTCAGCTACACCTCTCTGCTGCTCACCTGCATCCTGGTCTTCCGGGTCTTCACCTGCCAGCTGTCACCGCAGACCCGTCAGGCACTCGTGCCCCTCCCAGCTCATTGCCTCCTGTCTATCCTATCAGGGGTCCCGAACGGGAGTGGTAAGAGGATGCCTTCTCTCCACATCAGGCTCCACCACCAGGTACGTTACAACGAGAGGTACACCATCCTTTTCATGGTAGTTCCCAACCTTTCCAGATTTGAGTTTCGAAACTATACTTTTTTTTATGTTTCATTTCACATTCATATCTTATTCTATACTACACCATAAGGGTTATCCTGCCGTTGCATCAAAGGGTGATTCTGTTAAAATAACCATCCATGAACTTTTCTATCTATCAATTCATCTGACCACTTTCACGTTTTCCATGTGGACCTATAACTGGGCATTCCCAAGCAAAACTGACCATCCGCATTTCTGCATGGAGACAGATATACTCTATGCCAGGGGTTTCCAAACTTTCTAACCAAAGGTTCAGTTTACTCTCATTCAGACTTTAGGGGGGCCGGACTGTGGCCAGTGGGAGTAGTTAATGCCCCAGTGTCAGTGGGAGTACACCATGTCCCAGGCTTGGTGAGCACTGAAAGTAAAATATTACAAAGCACCTGCGGTCACCAGGAGGAGGAGGAATAGGTCCCCAATCATTGGTGTCAGTGAAAAGAATAGTGTCCCATCACTGGTATTAATGGGAGGAATAATGCCCTATTGCTGGTTTCTGCAAGAGGCAGAGTGCTGCATTTTTGGTATGAATGAAAGGAATAGTGTCCAATTGTTGGTGTCATAGGGAGAGGGTTTGTCCCATCTTTGATATCAGTGGGAGAGATAGCGTCCTACTGCCTTGATAAAGGCAAGCAAAGGGCAGCATCCTGCCCCCGGGCCACAGTTTGGAGACCACTGCTCTATAAAAACATGAAGTACAGGTTGTACACCCCATATTTTCATGGTAGTTCCCAGCTGTAACGGAACCGGACCCCGATCCGTTAGACTCCCACTTCCCCGTCTGAACACCGACCACAGACACCAGTCTTGAAGTAAAACCAGGAAATATACTACTTTATTTTAACACAGATACGAGAGATATACACTGAAGGGAACAACCCCCCTCCCTGAATAATGACACAGGGTGGGGCAATCTACCTTTAGTAACAAGAGACACACCAGCAGACAGTCCCATCGGGAGGGAGGGCTGCCAGAAACACCCCCCCACCAAGCCAATACACAAACACATACATCCCATAATAGTTTGCTCCCATGCAAGACACACAATAAAACAATGGGATGCAACCACAATCCACAACCCCCACCCCAATATTAGGAGGACAGATCACCCTGTACCCCTAACAGGCACAGGGTGACTTACACATAAGAGGGATATGGGGAGCTGAGACAGGGGTCTCCCCACCTGTCCAAAGTGAGCTGAGTTCCATGGGCCCCCCACCCAGAGTGACTGCCGTCACACCAGCCTTGCCAGATTTGAATAATGAGTAAACCAGCGCAAACATAGACCTCTACACACCATCAATACATAAAGTGCATCATAATAAAAATAAATAAATAAAATAGCTCGTAAGAGTAGGGCCCTCTTACCCCTCGTACATTGTTTGTTGTTGTTGTACTGTGCCATGTATTGTCCCCCCTATTGTACAGCGCTGAGCAAACCCTTTGGCGCTATATAAACTCGTAGTAATAATAATAATAATATTAATAAAAATCAATAAAAATTAATAATAAAAGTCCACAGAAAACACCAAAAAGATTTTTTGTCCGTGAAATATACAGTATATATATATATATATATATATATATATATATATATCAAGTGAAAAAATATCAAGTGAAAAAATATTAATCAAGTGACTTTCTTCTTTCCCAAAGACTCTTCAAATACACCAAAAAGAACTTTCACCTTCCACCCGTGAAACCAACATCAAATACACTCACCAGATTTAGGTGAATGGGACACTTTTTAGGAATTTAAGGGATCCTAATACCCTCTTTGCTGTTCACTCTAAAGGGATCTTCAACGATACAAATAGGCTCCACCGTTCAACCAGGGAGAAAAAAACTTACATAGTGTAATATTGCCACTTAAAATCAATATTCAAACTAAGGATTATTACCACTCACATTTATTTCTCTTTCAAAAGGCATGTTTATTTAAAACCAGCATCTTCCAAATAAAATAAACATGCCTTTTGAAAGAGAAATAAATGTGAGTGGTAATAATCCTTAGTTTGAATATTGATTTTAAGTGGCAATATTACACTATGTAAGTTTTTTTCTCCCTGGTTGAACGGTGGAGCCTATTTGTATCGTTGAAGATCCCTTTAGAGTGAACAGCAAAGAGGGTATTAGGATCCCTTAAATTCCTAAAAAGTGTCCCATTCACCTAAATCTGGTGAGTGTATTTGATGTTGGTTTCACGGGTGGAAGGTGAAAGTTCTTTTTGGTGTATTTGAAGAGTCTTTGGGAAAGAAGAAATTCACTTGATTAATATTTTTTCACTTGATATTTTTTCACTAGATATATATATATATATTTCACGGACAAAAAATCTTTTTGGTGTTTTCTGTGGACTTTTATTAATTTTTATTGATTTTTATTAATATTAATTATTAATTTTTTTTTTTTTTTTTTTATTATGATGCACTTTATGTATTGATGGTGTGTAGAGGTCTATGTTTGCGCTGGTTTACTCATTATTTATTGTGGTTTGTGTTTTTTGCACAGTGCACAGCAGCAGTATAGAACCCGTGGGAATCTGTTGGCGCAGGAATAATAGTTTATATAAATTTCTTGCCAGATTTGAGTTGCATAACTAGACTTTTTTGTTTGAAACTTTTCATGTTTCATTTCATATCTATACCTTACTCTATACCAGTGGTGGGCAACCTTTTTTTTCAACTGAGCCAAATCTCGCCAAAACCACGATTGAAATTTATTTTGAGAGCCACATTTTTAAAACTGAAAATACATCCCCCCTATAGTAATTCATCCCCCATAGTAATTCATCCCCCATATAGTAATTCATCCCCCATAGTAATTCATCCCCCATATAGTAATTCATCCCCCATATAGTAATTCATCCCCCCTATAGTAATTAATCCCCCATAGTAATTCATCCCCCATAGTAATTCATCCCCCATATAGTAATTCATCCCCCATAGTAATTCATCCCCCATATAGTAATTCATCCCCCATAGTAATTCATCCCCCATAGTAATTCATCCCCCATATAGTAATTCATCCCCCATAGTAATTCATCCCCCATATAGTAATTCATCCCCCATATAGTAATTCATCCCCCCTATAGTAATTAATCCCCCATAGTAATTCATCCCCCATAGTAATTCATCCCCCATATAGTAATTCATCCCCCATAGTAATTCATCCCCCATATAGTAATTCATCCCCCATAGTAATTCATCCCCCATAGTAATTCATCCCCCATATAGTAATTCATCCCCCATAGTAATTCATCCCCCATATAGTAATTCATCCCCCATAGTAATTAATCCCCCATATAGTAATTCATCCCCCATAGTAATTCATCCCCCATATAGTAATTCATCCCCCCTATAGTAATTAATCCCCCATAGTAATTCATCCCCCATAGTAATTCATCCCCCATATAGTAATTCATCCCCCATAGTAATTCATCCCCCATATAGTAATTCATCCCCCATAGTAATTCATCCCCCATAGTAATTCATCCCCCATATAGTAATTCATCCCCCATAGTAATTCATCCCCCATATAGTAATTCATCCCCCATAGTAATTCATCCCCCATATAGTAATTCATCCCCCATAGTAATTCATCCCCCATAGTAATTCATCCCCCATATAGTAATTCATCCCCCATAGTAATTCATCCCCCATATAGTAATTCATCCCCCATAGTAATTAATCCCCCATATAGTAATTCATCCCCCATAGTAATTCATCCCCCATATAGTAATTCATCCCCCCTATAGTAATTCATTCCCCATATTGTGTCAATTCACTTACCTTTGCTCCGCGCGTTCCTCTCGCCGTGTTCAGGGCGGACTGTGAGAGGAGTTCGTCACGCTGCCCCGCCTGCATCCTGACAGCCAATGTTTGCCACACTCCGCGGGCCGGATTAAAAGGTCCGCCGGGCCGTAGTTTGCCCATTGCTGGGCTAGCTGCAGAGTCCTGACTTTTGGGGCGGCTGCCCGAGAGGAGGGAGGGGAGCGGGCGCCCGGCTCACAGAAGAGCCGCATTAAAGTGTGTAAAGAGCCGCGTGTGGCTCGCGAGCCGCAGCTTGCCGACCACTGCTCTATACTATACCATAAGTTCTGTCCTGCCCCCCCCCCCCCCACACACACCTTTTTTATTGTGAGCATTCCTGAAGCTTTTCAAGATAAACACAAATTCAGGGATATTTGGCAATGGAGTTTCCACTTTGCTCAGGCGGTACGACTTCGGCTAGAATCAATACGTGTGCCATGCCGGTGTCTGAACTTGGCTGGAAAGGCCGCCACCAATATGACTGTTAAAGAAGACTTAGCTTTGGGAGAATAATCATATTAAACTGCTTGGCACTACAGATAAATCTTTTCTTTCATACTTGAAAGGTTAATAAATTGAATGACATGCAAAGTGCAGCTGTCCCACTGAATTAGGGAAATGAGCTGTAATCATTAAATCACCTATAGGCATGGCTGCTCATTTCGTACCTAGGCCTTCAGTGATCTTCTACCTAAATTCATCCAGCAATTTTTGTCTCACAATATTGGATCACATGAGGATAAAGGAGCATGAAAACCACAGCCTTGCAAGTCAGTCAGAAAAGAGGGATTTTGCTACCATTTCGCTACCATGTGCAGCTGAGCACAACTTCAAAACTGACGAAGCTCTGTTTTCTGGAGTTTCTTTTTTTCTTTGGGTCTTTCTTTGGCAGCACTTTTTGAATGCACATAGTATTCACTCCTCTTCCCCCTTTTTTTGGAGAGGTCTGTACAGGGGCAGACTGACAACTCATGGGGCCCCCGGGCAAAAGGGGATCATGGGTCCCCTGTGTCCTTGCCCAATCTCAAAAAAGCCTATGAAAAAGGTACCAGGGGCATCTCATGGGGCCCCCTACTGACCCCGGGCCCTCGGGCAGTGCCCGATTTTCCAAATGGTCAGTCCGCCCCTGGGTCTGTACTGTGTTTTACAGGGCATCATTGGCATTCCTCAAGACAGTGAGGTATTTTTGACTGGATATGGTGATGTATGGGGCTTCTCCATGAGAGGCTGACGTATTACATATCCGTAGCAAGATAGATTGTATTATCTAATTAGTTTTGTCCATAGGGTAACTCCATTTCCTTAACAGAGATTATATATTCAAGCTGATAGGTTTGTGATTAAACTACAGTGCCTCTTTGTATGCCGTCACTTCATCTAAAACGGTATGGTATTTGATTTGGTCTGGTGTTATTAACCACTTGCCGCCCAGCAACCGCATATAAACGGCGGCAGGGCGGCGCTCGTAGGCAAAAGCACGTTTTAAAACAGCTGCCTTCAAAACCGGTAGGGGGCGCGCGCCCGCCCTACCTGTCCCGCGGGTGTCAGCAGCGGGTCTCCGCCGCCGGGTCACGGCCGGTTTTTACCGGCCGTTTTCCCGCGATGAACGGTGATCACTGACACAGAGCAGGGCTGCATTGTTTACACACAGCCCTGCTCTGTGACAGTTCGCCGACAAGCTGCAGAGGGAGAGAAGAGTTTCTCTCCCTCGGTCAGCTCCCCCCTCCCTCCCCCCGTCCAGTACACACCCCCACCCCCTAGTAAAACACTCCCCTTACACAGCAAATTCTAAAAATGTTAACCCCTTCCTCCCCAGTGACATTAGTACAGTTTCAGTGGTTTTTTTTCACTGATCACTGTATTGGTGTCACTGGGGATGTCAGTGACCCCAAGTCAGTTCCCCCCCAGTGTCAAAATGTCTGCCGCAGTCCCGCCATAAGTCGCTGGTCGCCGTCATATGTTGCTGATCGGCGCCATTATTAGTATAAATAAAAATTAATCCCAGTATCTTTCCCGCCATTTGTAAACGCTATAACTTTCACGTAAACCAATTAATTTACATATATATTTTGTAACGGAACCGGACTGTGACTGCGCTATGGTATTTCTGTTAGAATCTCGCTTCCCTGTCCGAACACAGATCCACAGACCCCACCGCTGGCCATACAGGACGAGACAGCACCAGGCTTCTTAAGACAGGAAGTGAACTGCTTTATTTGAACACAAACACAAGATATATACACGGGGCGGGGCAATACAACCAGTAACAGGAAACACATCAGCAGGCCATCCCATCAGGGGGAAGGGCTGCCGGAAACACCCCCCACCAAACCAAGACACAGTGGAACAATGGGATACATCACATGGCAGTAGACAATACAGGAACACATACAGTTGTGTTCAAAATAATAGCAGTGTGTTGAAAAAAGTGAATAAAGCTGAAAATCCTTCTAGTAGCTTTTATTTCCATCCACACAAATGCATTGGGAACACGACACATTCTATTCCAAATCACAACATGAAGAAAAATACATCAAATTTGTGTTGTTCCTCTAAAAAAAATGGAAGAAAAGTGAATATTAGATGGTTCAAAAAAATCGCAGTGTTTGTATTCTTCTTTACAAACTCAAACATTCACTATATAAACTGAGAAATGTTTGAAGATTTTGCTTTCCTTTGAATGACTTCATGAATATTTGGTTGTAGTCGCACTGTTTCTGAGAACTGCTGTACATCTGTGTTGCATGGAGTCACCCAACTTCTGGCCCCTGTGATCAGGTATTCCAGCCCAGGATGATTGGACCACCTTCCACAGTTCTTCTCTATTTCTTGGTTTTGCCTCAGAAACGGCATTTTTGATGTCACCCCACAAGTTTTCTATTGGATGAAGATCCGGGGATTGGGCTGGCCACTCCATAACGTCAATCTTGTTGGTCTGGAACCAAGATGTTGCACATTTACTGGTGTGTTTGGGGTCGTTGTCTTGTTGGAACACCCATTTCAAGGGCATTTCCTCTTCAGCATAAGGCAGCATGACCTCTTCAAGTATTCTGATGGATTCAAACTGATCCATGATCCCTGGTATGCGATAAATAGGCCCAACACCGTAGTATGAGAAGCATCCCCATATCATGATGCTTGCACCACCATGCTTCACTGTCTGCACAGTGTACTGTGGCTTGAATTCAGTGTTTGGGGGTCGTCTGACAAACTGTCTCCGCCCACTAGACCCAAAAAGAACAATCTTACTTCCATCAGCCCACAAAATGTTGCGCCATTTCTCTTTAGGCCAGTCAATGTGCTCTTTGGCAGATTGTAACCTCTTCAGCACACGTCTTTTTCCCAACAGTGGGACTTTGCGGGGACTTCTTGCAGATATCTTGGCTTCACATCGGCGTCTTCTAATTGTAACAGTCCTCACAGGGAACGTCACACCTTCTTTCATCTTCCTGGAGCTGATTGTTGGCTGAGTCCTCACAGGGAACGTCACACCTTCTTTCATCTTCCTGGAGCTGATTGTTGACTGAGTCCGCCCCATTTTGGCTATTCTTCTATCCATTCCAATGGTAGTTTTTCGCTTTCTTCCACGTCTTTCAGGTTTTGGTTGCCATTTTAAAGCATTTGCCATCATTTTAGCTGAGCAGCCGATCATTTTCTGCACTTCTTTATATGTTTTCCCCTCCAATCAGCTTTTTAATCAAGGTACGCTGTTCTTCTGAACAATGTCTGGAACGACCCATTTTCCTCAGAATTTCAGAGAGAAATGCACTGTAACCAGCATGTACACCATTTGCTGCCTTCCTTCCTTAAATAAGGGCAGTAATTGCCACCTGTTTATCAAAGAATGAATGACCTCACTAATAGAACTCCACACGGCTATTATTGTGAACACGCCCCTTTCAATGAGTGATTCAATGACACAGAATCAGCAGCATGCATGTCATGACTGTCGGGTCTGTTGGATTTCTATTACTCTACTACACCTGCTAGGAAATTATTTGCCATGTAGAAATATCATTTCCACCAAAAACAGTGATTGATCCAGTTAGTGATGTCTGACTGCTATTATTTTGAACACAACTGTACATCCCATAATAGTTTACTGGCAAGCAAGGCACAATAGAACAATGGAACAACCACGTGGCAGTAAACAATGAACAACCCCCACACCAATACACAAACATTATTATATCCCATAATAGTTTGCTAGCACAATGGGATGCAGCCGCATGGCAGAGAACAATGAACAATCCCCGCACCAATATTGGAACATTTTGCCCTGTACCCCTAACAGGCACAGGGTGACTTACACATAATGGGAACATGGGGAGCTGAGACAGCGGTCCCCCCACCCCCAAAAGTCACTCCCATCACATATTTGAATAAAGGTTATATATTTTAGATTCATCAATTGGCCAGATGGTGCGTGCGCAGGGAAACGCACACTCGTCCAGTACAGATTTAGAAAAGCGGGACAAGTTGCAGAGTCCGCCAGCACAGAGAGCGCAGAGGGTCAAGCACAAGTTGGTGTCATAGAGAGCAAAGCAGGAAGGCTATAGGTCAATCAATAGACTCTCATACACATGCCGCAAGCCTTGTCCCCACTGAGTTCATCGCTAATAGCGCCTTTGCATCGGACTTGGACTGTGTGCATGTTGCCGATGCCATCCACTAGGGCTGAACAGCTCACCACTCCATGTTGTGCTATGTACATCTCGTGCTTGCCCGCACTTTTTCTCTGGTCCTCAATGACCCGCCACAATGCCTACAAGGTGGGCAGCCAGTGTGTATGGCTCATCTCTCCATTCATGCTCAAGGGTGGGGGAGGGCAGGAGGGGAAGCTGCCCTGGGTGCTGGTATTATGTGATGTGGGGGCACTACAAGGAGAGTTCCTGATGCTACAAGCTGACAGGAGTAGCTATAGTGGCTTCACTACTCCTGTCAGCTTAGCACAGAAAGTAACAGACCAAATCTTTAGAGGAGGGCAGAGCCGGAAGTGGGCAATGCTCTCTCTCCTCTCCAGCTCCACACTTTTGCCACTGCCGCGCTCCCAGATCAGGACTGTCAGATCGGGACTGTTCACAGTTTGTTTACCCGCCCCCATATCCTCTCAAACCCTGCACAGTCCGGAGGGGACTTTGGAGGGGATGTGCTAGGAGGGGTGATTTGGGAGGAATTTGTGCTGGAAGAGGGAAAGGGAAAATTTGTGCTGCGGGGATTGGGGGGAGAGAATTTGTGCTGGGAGGGAGAATTTGGGGGGTGACGGGGGTAAGATTTGTTCTAGAAGGGGAAATGTGGGGGAATTTGTGCTAGGAGGGGGTACTTGGAGGGTAAGATTTGTTCTAGGATGGGAAATTTTGGGAGGCATGTCCTAGGTGGGGTGATTTGGGGCGACTTTTGCTGAGGGGATGGGGGTAAGAGGATTTGTGCTAGGAAGAGGAATTTGGGGGGGGGGTTATGCTTGAAGGGGTGATTTGGGAGAGGGGAGAGGGTTTGTGCTACAAGGGAAATTTTCTTTGAGGAGTAATTTCTGTGAGGAAGTGAGATTTGGGGAGGGGGTTGTGCTAATATGGATGATTGGGGGGTATTTATGCTAGGAGGGGGATTTGGAGAGAGAGGATTTGAGCTGGGAGAGAGGATTTGACCTGGGCGGGAGGTTTGGGGGGGGGCAAAGATTTGTGTTGGAAGGGGTGCTTTCAGCAGGGAGGATGAGCGGTGTATTTAGTTCTTGTGCTGCCCTAGGCAACACAGAACCAACCCCCTCTGCCACCACCGCCAGCCACCCCCAGGCAACATGGCAACAAGCCCCCCCACCACCACCCTTTGCTACCACCAATCGCAACAACCATACTCAATATACCCCCCCCCCCCCGGCCACCTCCCAATTCACTAACCTTTACTCTCCAGATTTACAGAAGTGCAGCTGGCCATCCCCACACCCTCCAGAAACATGCACCCTCCTCAGATCCTTGGCAGTGCCTCACCATGTCCCTGAAAATTGCCGCCCAAGGCAAATGCCTTGTCTCCGTAGTGAATATGCTGCTGGGGAGGATTGGGGAGGATTGGTACTGAGATGAGGGGGCATTTTTGTTTGGAGAGAATTTTGGCCTGCAAAGGGAATTTAGGCTTAGGGGGTAAGCATGCAGATTAGTGCTTGATTGTTTTTTTTTGGGGGGGGGGGATTTTGCTGACACATATGGGTTGATTTACTAAAGGCAATTAGACTGTGCACTTTGCAAAGGGCAATTGCACTCTGCAAGTGCAGTTGCCCCGAGCTTTGTAAATGAGGGGAAGCTCTGCTGACTTCCATCATCCAATCATCCAATCATGTGCAAGCAAGAATGCAGTTTTTTTTTTCTTGCATGTGATTGGGTATTCTTGGCAAAGGGAAGATTTACCTCATTTACTAAGCTCTGGAGCAACTGCAATTACACTTTGCATAGTTCTAATTGCCTTTAGTAAATCAACCCCATAATACCCATAAATCTTACATAGTCTGGCTGAAAAAAGACAAAAGTCCATCCAGTTCAACCATTAAAAAAAAAAAAAGTTGTAATCCTACACCCACAGTTGATCCAGAGGAAGTCCAAAAAAACCAGCAAAGCACGATCCAATCTGCTCCTGCAGGGAAAAAAATTCCTTCCTGATCCCCGAGAGGCAATCGGATATTCCCTGGATCAACTTTCCCTATAAATGTTATATCCAGTTATATTCTGTGTATCTAAGAAGGAATCTTGGGGTGAAACAGTTTGGCCTCATCACCCTGGGCTCCAGATGACCTTGTCCCTGCACTGGCTACATCCTACTGGGGAGAGGGAGGTGTGGCCCACATGACATCATGAGTACCGTTGTCTGACCATCCAATCAAAGCATGTGAAAATGCTGACGTGATTGTATGCCTGCTAAGAGGCCCAGGTACAACTTTATTCCGATAAACGTCAGGGGGACAATCCAAAAAGTAGTCAATCTAGGCATCAAGACTAAAAAGAACATGAGATCATTTTGGTATCAATCCGATAACCATACAATATCCCCTCCTCGGGGTCATATTCAAATACGACCCCCAGGAGGGGACATTGTATTGATATAAGATTGATATGGAGATGTGCTTATGTTCTTTCTAGCCCTGATGATGGGGGTGCTCTTGGACCCCCATAATGCGTTGGGTACTTTTTGGATGTTCCCCTTGACTTTTAGCAGAACAACGTTGTACCTGGACCTCCTAGCAGTGGGATGGCGCTTCAGTTTCAGTTTTGGTTCAACTGACTGGAAAACTGGAAAGCTTGTGTAGATCACAAGTAGAGATGAGCGAATCGAACATGACGAAGTGGAATTCGTTCCGAAGATTTGGAAAAATTCTATTCGCGACGAATCCGAAGATTAGCAAACTTCGGATGCACGAATCTAATTTTCCCAAAAATGGCGGCGACATGTGTGGCGACGGAGAAAATGGACAGAGAAGATGGGGCGGGGATCTCTGGGAAGGCGCGCAGACAAGGCGCGCTGACCCATAATGCATTCATGACATGTGATCGCATTAGCCAATCAGCAGCCAGCCAGCACTGTGTAATGGTGGAGCTATAAATCGCGGCCATCTTAGAATTCTCCATTAGCCTCCGGTCATTCAAAAGAGACAGACCTGTGTGTATTAAGGGACAGAGTTAGGGCCACAGAGACTTTAGGGCCACAGAATCGTTACTCAGGGACACAGAATCGTTACTCAGGGACACAGAATCGTTACTCAGGGACACAGAATCGTTACTCAGGGACACAGAATCGTTACTTAGGGCCACAGCTATCAAAGAATCGAAAATTTAAAGTGACATACACCCTTTTTTTTTTTGGTGGCTGTCGTGCACAGTTGGTGCTGCAGTTTGCCGATTGTGTACAATAAACTGACTTTCTGCTTCACAACCACTATTGTACGTTCAAAGAGTTAAATCCATTTACACGCCGGCTGGCGGTAATATTTTTTGGGTGATTAGTGCATTCCAGTGACCTAAACGTACAGTTTCCAGCCAATGGCAAGCTGCAATTGACCGATTGTGCTAAATAAACTGACTTTCTGCTTCACAACCACTATTGTACGTTCAAAGAGTTAAATCCGGTTTTATTTTTGGGGTGCTTATTGAATTAAAGAGTATGTCAGACAACAAGCAGAGGAGTGGCAGAGGAGGCAATGTTTCAGGAGCGAGCAGACGTGGCAGCAGAGGAAGGGGTCGAGGCAGCACTAGTCGCAGCCAGAGGCCAGTGCTCCCGGTGTCATCCAGCGGTCGTGTCTCCACCGACAACCCTGCCGTCATCGATTGGTTGACTCGGTCGTCTTCCTCTTCCCAGGTCACCTCTGACACCTACAGCCAACGGTCGGTGGGTACGTCAGACACAACCGTTAGTTGGCATGGCCCGGGAGCAAGCCCACTGAAATCACGTGTCCTCTACCTGCCCCTGTCCTTTGGTGTTCCCTCACCAAGCGAAGTATCGCATGCTGTGGGCTCAGCCCCACTGTACAGTGAGGAAGAGCTAACAGAGGGCGGTCAGGAACGGGGGGAGACATCCGCCTCTTCAGCAGCCAGGCGAAGAAGTACTGGCGAGGAGAGTGGCTCGGTAGCCGGTCTAGAGACAGGTCTGTCTCCTGACCCACACGCAGCCGAGGGGGCTAGTAGTGACGCGGAGACCCTAATTGATGATGATGAGGCTGATCGCACTTGGCAGCCTCGTCGTCATCAGGCTATTGCGTCCGCATCATCAGGAGAAGAGGGTGCCAGCTTGCCAGCGAGCAAAACAGTCGGTGGGTTGCCCAGGAGGCAGCAGGGTCGCAGCAGTGTCAGTGGAGGCAAACGGCCATGGAGTAGAGCACCAGCTCCACTGCAGCCTACCACCACGGCCAGTAGTGGTGCCGGTGTGCACAGAGGAAGTAGCAGTCAGCCAGTGAGGAGTAGCGGGGGCAAAGTTTCCTACTCGGCGGTGTGGCAATTTTTCGTCAAGCCGCCCGAGGAAGTAAACGTAGCCGTATGTCGACTATGTGGCCAGAAAGTCAAGCGTGGCCAGGGGGCCCATGTTGGGACTACAGCGTTGCGTCAGCATATGCAGCGTCGCCATTCGGTGGCCTGGGAAAACCGTGATAAAGATACGGCGGTTCTGCCTGCCCCAGCCCCCGCTCCATCACCCGCTCCGTTACTTGCTCCGTCACCCGACGTCAATCGCCCTCTATCAGCCAGTCAAGGCTCCAACACCTCTGCTGAGGGGAGTTGTCGCTCGTTGGCATCTTCCGCTCGTTCAGATGCTCCTTCTCCTGCTACTCCTCTTCACGGATTCCGTCAGCAGTCTTTCTTGGAATCCGTTTCCAAGAGACAACAGTTTGCGAGCACGCACCCGACGGTGCAGAAGCTGAACGTCCTGAACGTTGCTGGTGCTGCAGTCCCTCCCTTTCCAAGTGGTGGACTCAGCACCTTTCCGAGAAATGATGGCTTGTGCCGAGCCGCGGTGGAGAGTGCCAAGCCGGCATTTCTTCGCCAAAAAGGCAGTGCCAGCCCTGCATTCACATGTAGAAGAGATGGTGGGCCAGTCTTTGAGCATGTCGGTCTCTGCCAAAGTGCACGGCAGCGCCGACGTGTGGAGCTGTAACTACGGTCAGGGACAGTACATGTCATTTACGGCCCACTGGGTGAACGTGGTGCCGGCACAGCCACACCAGCAACTTGGACAGGTCACGCCGCTTTTGCCTCCACGTTTGCACGTCCTTGGTCCAGCAAAGATGTCCGCCTCTACCACCTCTTCTTCCGCCGTGTCCTCAGCCGCCACCCCCGTGCCAAGTCCCATTACCCGACCGGCATATCACATGTGCAGGGCGCAACGGTGTCACGCTGTGCTGCACCTGGTATGCCTTGGTGAACGTAGTCACACAGGGGAGGAACTTCTGAGTGTAATGAACAGACACCAAAGGGCAGCACAGAACTGTTATTACTCGCTCAAGCATGGCTGAACAAAATCAGTCTCTACCACAAATTGGACCCAGACCTGCCCAGGGTCTCGTAAGTAGATTGCACGGAAGAGTAGAGTCCGTTATCGGAATTAAATAGACAAAACGCCACACCAAAAAGAGTGGCCATTTCCAACACTTATTCCAGAAAGAGGAACAACCCGTTTCATATACGGCCCGTAGACGTTTCACGTCTGCCACATTCAGTCGATTTAAGACGCAAGCTCCACTTCCTGTGGTCTCTGACCGTCGATATACCTTTAAGTGTCAGCTTTGAAGCTATATTCCCTCCGGAGCACTGACACTGGTGCCCTTCCGTCAACATGCCTTTAAGTTTCAGTTTTCAACCATATTCCCCACAGAAGCCAAACTCTTGGGTATCCCAGAAGCTGCTCAGCGGGTCAGGGCAATAAAGCTCCTGGTTCGCAGGTTGTTCCGTCTTATGGATGGAAGTACGACGGTATATGATCTTCTTCGCACCCACGGCATTACTTCGTAGAATTTCTGCATTGCATCTGCAATCACAACGCTGACTTCCCGGATCGCCACTCAGCCATTGGACTCTTGATAGTCGTCTCCCCACACTGCTGCTGGGGGGACTTTTTAACCTAGGCCTGTGTATGGCCTTCAATTGTAAGCTGCTTCTGCTCCGCCACTCTGCCATTGGACTCTTGATAGTCGTCTCCCCACATTGCTGCTGGGGGGACTTTTTAACATAGGCCTCTGTATGGCCTTCAATTTAAGCTGCTTACGCTTTGCCACTCTGCCATGGGCCCCTGTACCTCCTCCTCTTGCTGCTGCCAGGTCCAGAGTGTGTCATGGGTCCCTGTACGGCCTCCCATTGCTGCTGACTTCATCGCCAGACTCTGCCATGTGCCACTTTCAGGTCTCCTTACACTGTTGGTGGGTTCCATTTTGTGATAGGGTGCTGTATGGCCTCCCATTGCTGCTGCCTCCACCGCCACCCTGCGCTATGTGCCTCTGTCGTCTGCTCACGCTGCTGACGGCTTCCGCTTTTTAACCGAGGCCTGTGTTTGGCTTCCGAATACTGCTGCATCCACCGCCACCCTGCGCCATGTGCCTCTGTCGTCTGCTCACGCTGCTGACGGCTTCCGCTTTTTAACCTAGGCCTGTGTATGGCTTCAGAATAATGCTGCCTACACCGCCACCCTGCGCCATGTGCCTCTGTCGTCTGCTCACGCTGCTGCCAGGTCCATACTGATTCATGGCCCCCTGTACCGGCTCCTCATGAACGTGGTTCAGCGGGTTTGCATCACTTAACGGCAAATCGTTGACAAACGCTGGGACGTTCAGTGTTGTGCGCATTAAGCCAGACACCAAAGGGCAGCACAGACCTGTTATTACTTGCTCAAGCATGGCTGAACAAAACCAGTCTCTACCACAAATTGGACCCAGACCTGCCCAGGGTCTCGTAAGTAGATTGCACGGAGGAGTAGAGTTCGTTATTGGAATTAACTGTGAGGGACTTTTAAACCTAGGCCTGTGTATGGCCTTCAATTGAAGCTGCTTCTGCTCCGCCACTCTGCCATTGGACTCTTGATAGTCGTCTCCCCACGCTGCTGCTGGGGGGACTTTTTAACATAGGCCTCTGTATGGCCTTCAATTTTAGCTGCTTACACTCCGCCACTCTGCCATGGGCCCCTGTACCGCCTCCTCATGCTGCTGCCAGGCCCGTAATCTGCCATGGGCCCCCGTACCGACTCCTCATGCTGCTGCCAGGCCCGTAATCTGTCATGGGCCCCTGTACCGCCTCCTCATGCTGCTGCCAGGTCCAGAGTGTGTCATGGGTCCCTGTACGGCCTCCCATTGCTGCTGTCTCCATCGCCACACTGTGCCATGTGCCACTTTCAGGTCTCCTCACACTGCTGGTGGGTTCCATTTTGTCATAGGGTGCTGTATGGCCTCCCATTGCTGCTGCCTCCACCGCCACACTGTGGCTCCACACTCTGGTTTTGGCCCCGTGACTGCCCAAATGAGTGAAGTGTGCGGTGATTCTAAGATCGACGGCACTCATCTGCATGTCATACTGACTGTCAGTATTATTTCTCTTCCCCAGCAGACTCCAAGGGCATTTAAATTAAAGGTACAGTGTTCTGCACTAATATAAAGGCTCTCTGAAGCCTAGAAACACCCTTTTTATAAGTTAAATTCGCAGCGAATATATTTGGCTCGAAGCGAATTTATTCGGCGAATTCGGCGAATCAGCCGAACCGAATTTTTGAATAATTCGCTCATCTCTAATCACAAGCCAGGCCGTAGAGAAATACGAACTCTTCGCTAAGCAAAACAGTTCTCATAAATGTATTTCTATGCTGTGCATAACTGTTTCCCCCCGGGTTCAGATTTAATCTTCCAATTGGTGGGCTTCCTCTAAGCAGCATCAAAGCCCCGTCCTCCCAGACTTCTGTTACTGGATTTACTAAAAATATCAAGCGGTGTACAAACACAATCATAAACATCTAGAAATGTGTTTTTCCATTGCGGCATCATCTATGTCTCCAGTGAACAGAGGTGTAAGTGCCTTGTTAAATATAGCCGGGCTCACGCGGCTGTCCATTCATCTGGGAATAAAGTGGTGAATTACAGTAGCTCCATCAAGCTCTTGTTAGGGATATAAGTGATGGATGCATTTAGCATCTCGATGAAAACCAAGAACTTGAACGTGCATGTGCCAGGTTAATTAACAACCGTAATCACATTATTTACCAGAAGGAGACAGGAGAAGGAGATACAGTCAGGTCCATAAATATTGGGACATCGACACAATTCTAACATTTTTGGCTCTATGCACCACCACAATGGATTTGAAATGAAATGAACAAGATGTGCTTTAACTGCAGACTGTCAGCTTTAATTTGAGGGTATTTACATCCAAATCAGGTGAACGGTGTAGGAATTACAACAGTTTGCATATGTGCCTCTCACTTGTTAAGGGACCAAAAGTAATGGGACAGAATAATAATCATAAATCAAACTTTCACTTTTTAATACTTGGTTGCAAATCCTTTGCAGTCAATTACAGCCTGAAGTCTGGAACGCATAGACATCACCAGACGCTGGGTTTCATCCCTGGTGATGCTCTGCCAGGCCTCTACTGCAACTGTCTTCAGTTCCTGCTTGTTCTTGGGGCATTTTCCCTTCAGTTTTGTCTTCAGCAAGTGAAATGCTCCATCGGATTCAGGTCAGGTGATGGACTTGGCCATTGCAGAACATTCCACTTCTTTGGTTGCTTTTGCAGTCTGCTTTGGGTCATTGTCCATCTGCACTGTGAAGCGTCCAATGAGTTGTGAAGCATTTGGCTGAATATGAGCAGATAATATTCCCGAAACACTTCACAATTCATCCGGCTGCTTTTGTCAGCAGTCACATCATCAATAAATACAAGAGAAGCAGTTCCATTGGCAGCCATACATGCCCACGCCATGACACTCCCACCACCATGCTTCACTGATGAGGTGGTCTGCTTAGGATCATGAGCAGTTCCGTTCCTTCTCCATACTCTTCTCTTCCCATCACTCTGGTACAAGTTGATGTCGGTCTCATCTGTCCAAAGGATGTTGTTCCAGAACTGTGAAGGCTTTTTTACATGTCGTTTGGCAAACTCTAATCTGGCCTTCCTGTTTTTGAGGCTCACCAATGGTTTCCATCTTGTGGTGAACCCTCTGTATTCACTCTGGTGAAGTCTTCTGTTGATTGTTGACTTTGACACACATACACCTACCTCCTGGAGAGTGTTCTTGATCTGATGCTACGCCAGTGGCTGGGAAGGGTGTGGTTGAAAAGGCTACTTTCACACTGATCTGCTGTGGATTACCCACACCCTGGGAGCAGCGTAGTGCACCTGCAGCTTTCCTGCGGTTAGCTGTGCTTTTCCATTAATGTCTATTATATCTTGTGGGCATGGTGCACTTCTGAAAGTGCACCAAAATGCCTGCATTCAGTTTGAGTCACTCTAAATTCAGTATGAGGTGGAGGGCCGCATCAGAGGGCTCTGAGGGCCGCAAGTTGAGCACCCCTGTTCTACATAGAAGAGACAGGCCAAGGCTCACCCAAGGTTGATTTTCCAGCAGGTTGGGAATTCTTAGCATTGATTATTGAGTGCGTCCCATCACCAGGAATTCAGAAACAGAGATTATTGCTCAAAATCTCAAACATCACCTCCAGTGCCTTGAAGATGTGGGTTACCACGAAACGCGTAGGGGGAGCCTATTTTGTGACATCCTCACGCATGCCTCCATTGGGCACGTGTCACCATTTTGCATACGTGAATTTGGTTATGCTTGTTTAATTTTTATGGGATACTGATGCTATTCCTAGAGCTGAGGCTGTGGAGAGCGGTGGTTTTAAGTGCCATCCACTTGAGATCCATCTGCTGCTGACCTGTTGCCTTTGAGATAAGTGGAGAACCATGCTGTTTTTTTATTGAGGGAATAAAAAAAAGGGAAAGAAAAGGGGGAAAGAGGGAAAGAAGGAAGAAGGGAGGGAAAGAAAGAAAGAAGGATGGAAAGAAGGAAGGAGGGAAACAGGAGACAGAGCAAGAGAAAGAAAGAGAGATGTATAGAAGGAGGGAAGGAAGGAAGGAAGGAAGGAAGGAAGGAAGGAAAGATGGAAGGAGAGAAAGAAGGAAGGAGGGAAAGAAGGAAAGATGGAAGGAGGGAAAGAAGGAAAGATGGAAGGAGAGAAAGAAGAAAGGAGGGAAAGAAAGAGGGAAAGAAGAAAGGAGAGAAAGAAGGAAGGAGGGAAAGAAGGAAAGATGGAAGGAGAGAAAGAAGGAAGGAGGGAAAGAAGGAAAGATGGAAGGAGAGAAAGAAGAAAGGAGGGAAAGAAGGAAAGATGGAAGGAGGGAAAGAAGAAAGGAGAGAAAGAAGGAAGGAGGGAAAGAAGGAAAGATGGAAGGAGAGAAAGAAGGAAGGAGGGAAAGAAGGAAAGATGGAAGGAGAGAAAGAAGGAAGGAGGGAAAGAAAGAAGAAGGGAAAGAAGGAAAGATGGAAGGAGAGAAAGAAGGAAGGAGGGAAAGAAAGAAGAAGGGAAAGAAAGGGAGAAAGAAAGAAAGAAAGAAAGAAAGAAAGAGAAAAAGCAATCTGGCTGGAAGTGTAGCCGGGGCAGACACAGGAGGAGAGGGCGGGTGGAGGAGGGGCAGCTTTCTCTCTCCCGTTTGTGGTGTATGGGGAACTGTCAGCACCAGGGACAGCATATGCTGACCTTGGGAGATAATGCTATCTAACCCTTCAGAGTTAAGATGCATTGAACAATTGCAGGACAACACATACAACCTTCTTGGTTGGGGAACTGGTGAAATATAGTGGCCACCCAGTTACTGTGGTAGGTGTTGGCAGCCCAGCTGATGGCTGAGGACTGGTGTCCTAATTGCTCCTCACGTCATGGCTTGGTCTTCATCTTGGAGCCTGCTGCAGTCCAGAGTTTTCTGGAAACCTGGCCTGTGGGTCACGAGAGGGAAGCCTTGGTTATGTGTACAAGAAATGGTGCCAAGGTCAGAAGCAGAGGGAGAGCATTCCCACCTTGATATGCTGTGGAGTACTGTGAGGTAAAGATGACAGTGTCCCTGGAACTTCTGCATAAAGAGGTTACTGCTCAGAAAGTACCGTGGTCTGGATAGCTAGTATGGCTTGTTGGTATATCACCTGTCCCTAGGGAGAAACCTAATTGGTGTTTTAAAAAAATATCCTTTCAAAAGAACTTGAGCTCTGGCACTGTTGGCCCCTTTAAGGTTTAGGAGCTGCTGAACCTGGGTATTATAGCTAGGCCACATGTTGCCTCTCCTCAGCCCCTCTTGATTGGATAGCATGGTGTAGAGAGAGATGAGGTGGGAAGTGATTATGTCACATATCAGGTTATAGAGCCTGACGTTTAGAGAGAGGCCTTTCCTACAGGTCTAGCTCAGAGACCATTGGCATTGGGACAGTGGCCACAAGAGCAGGATGAAGTATGAGTGCCTGTAAAGTGTCCAGTAGACCGCACAGGTAAGTAGCTGGTGTAGGAATGGAGCAGAGGCAGCAGCACACTTCAGCAAGTGCAGCAGACCCAAAACTTGGCAGAGGGCAGGCTACCAGTTGCTTGGCTTGCAGATGACTGGCAAGGACCAGGTGAGTAGTGTGCTGGTCAGAAGATGTTGAGCAGATAATACAGGAATGCGTGGTCGGGCAAGCCTGGTCAGTAACTGACTTCAGATCAGGCATGGACAGCTGGCAGAAGAATGTTCAGGGCACAGGCTGGTATCAATAGAGCAGGAAGATGAATGGTAGGCAGAGCGGAATCCATAGACAAACAGAGGTCAGGGTAAGTAGCGTTCAGGCGTTGTTGAGACAAGCCAGGTTAGTCACAGGAGACAGGTACAGGATCTGGCATAGGAACACACAGAAAGCTGTTGATCGGACAGCACTGAGTAGTACAACCATTGCACCTAAATAGTCCATTTGACGCCAGAGCCGGGGCGGACTGACAATTCATGGGGCCCCCGGGCAATAGGGGATCATGGGGCCCCTGTGTCCTTGCCCAAACTCAAAAAAGCCTATGAAAAAGGTACCAGGGGCATCTCATGGGGCCCCCTACTGACCCCAGGCCCTCGGGCAGTGCCCGACTTTCCAAATGGTCAGTCCGCCCCTGCGCCAGAGTCAGGTATGCATATGCGCACAGCTGTGCACAGTAAAATGAGTATCTACAGGCCTGCGCATCTGTATGCACCTCAGAGCTTCATCTGTACTATGGCCAGCACTTCACTGACAGATTAGTTGCATCATTGGCCTGGAACTTAGGCCTACCCACCAAATGTGGGGAGGAGGAGGACAAAGGCGACACATGAGGAGGACAGAAGGGCAGGGTGCCAGGTACAGAGGGTCACAAGACCACCAATGGGGACACGCAGGACCATGAGGAGCAGCAGTGATGTGGGGATATGCACAATGAGCTGCTGTAATCAGCATAGGGGAGCTTATTATATTCCAGCAACCAGACCCGAAGGAGAATACTCCAGCTCTCCATCTAGGCAGCTTCAGTCACCAGAATTTCAAGGATCCCTGTCAACATTCCGTCCTCATTTCCCTCCACCTAAAATGACACAAATTTGGGCATCTTGTCTTTGGTTTTTCCACCTGTTGACCTTCTGAGAAGCCAGACACTGACTTCTATTGAGTCAGAAAGACAGTGTGATCAAACCCCTGATCCTCATACTCTACCTTGGGACAGGGTTTCCTGACCCCACATCAGCCCATCGTCATACAGACCCCTGACCCAAAGGATGTACTATGTGACGGGAGTGACTTTGGGTGGGGGACGCATGGAACACAGCTCACTTTGGAGAAGTGGGGAGACCCCTGTCTCAGCTCCCCATATCCCTCTTGTGTGTAAGTCACCCTGTGCCAGTTAGGGGTACAGGGTGGAATGTCCTGTTATTGTGTAGACATGTATAGGTGGGGTGTGGGGGTTGTCCATTGTTTACTGCCATGTGGTCCCATTGTTCTATTATGTGTTTGTGTATTGACTTGGTGAGGGGTGTTTCCAGAGGCCCTCCTGATGGGACTGTCTGTTGGGATGTGTCTCTGGTTGCTAAATTTGGTTTGCCCTGCCCTGTGTCCTTATGCAGGGGGGGGGGGGGTTGTTCCCTTGAATGTTTATATCTTGTGTCTGTGTTAAAATAAAGCAGTTTATTTCCTGTTTTATGACAAGTCTGGTGCTGTCTAGTCTTGTATGGTCAGCAGTGGTGTCCGTGGTCGGTGTTTGGACAGGGAAGCGGGAGTCTAACGGAAACACCCTAGGGCAGTCGGGGTCCGGTTCCGTTACATACTACATCCAGGAATATGTTCTACAGGCAATGGAGTGGTGATCAACCTTTGGCCACCTTTACTTTTCTTTAAAGTTTACCTACACTTGTTTGGGTCACTATTACTATTAGTGGAACTTTCTAAAGGGGACCACCCAGATCAAATCTCTGTAAGTTGCATCAAGGCCTTTCTGAATGATGTACTACCTGAATGGACTACAGATGACTTCACTTATTTATTATAGGTACTTATATAGCATCAATTTACACAGCGCTTTACATATATATTGTACATTCACATCAGTCCCTAACCCTCAAGGGGCGTACAATCTAAGGTCACTAACTTATATTCATACATACACATACTAGGGACAATTTAGACAGGAGCCAATTCACCTACCAGCATGTCTTTGGAGCAGTGGCGGACTGACCATTTGGAAACTCAGGCACTGCCCGAGGGCCCGGGGTCAGTAGGGGGCCCCATGAGATGCCCTTGGTACCTTTTTCATAGGCTTTTTTGAGTTTGGCCAAGGACACAGGGGCCCCATGATCCCCTATTGCCCGGGGGCCCCATGAGTTGTCAGTCCGCCCCTGGTTTGGAGTGTGGGAGGAATCCCCGGAGGAAACTCACGCAGGCACAGGGAGAACATGCAAACTCCTTGCAGATGGTGCTGTGGTTGGGATTTGAACCAATGACCCGAGTACTGCCAGGCAGAAGTGCGAACCATTTGGCCACTGTACTGTTCAGCATTACTCAACCTTCACTTGAAGGTCGAGTGATCCACCATTACATTTTAAAGGGCCCTACTGCTGGCAGACTTTGTGGCAGATTTGCCCACTGGTTGGTGGTGAGCTGAGGCATATCGAGTGGTAGTTAGGCCTCCCCCTCCAGCAAAGTACCCCTCTCTTACTCATTTTTGGAGACATTTGGTTTCATCCACTGTTGTTTTATTATTGCTTTGCAGTGTTGTCCTCCACGCACCCAGTGGCAATAAAAAGAACAAGCACCAGTCTTTTCCACTTTATTGTATTATTTCATTATTCCACTAGAATTGAACTGTTGCTGCTACTATTGTCACACCTGTTTTACCAAGACTTCTCCGGGGGGCTTATTTCTGCTTTATTGAAGCCTAAATATAGCCACTGGTGTGGTGGTGTATTGTTATTGGTCCAATTACAGGGTTGGCTATCAATGGAAGCAGTGGGGGGAATCCATCATATAAAAAGAAAATAGCAGCTGACAAGAGCAGACCTGCCAAAAAGTGGTATATTACAACCCATCATATACCTGCAGCTAATTTGTCTTTGAATATCTCAGTTCCAGTTATGGTAAAGAGATGCATCCAAGGGAACCTCTGTTACGATAACCATCCATGGACTTTTTTCATCTCCATCGACTTCTCTGACTAAGTCTTTTACAACTGGAATGCTAGGACTGGGACTTCCCATACATGAACAGAGACCATCCACAGTTTTGTATGAAGACAGATATAATCTCCACAAATTTAAAGTACAGGCCGCACACAACCAATCTTGTCAGGTTCAAGTTACAAAACTATACTTTTATTTTTAAACTTTTGAGGTTTCATTTCGTTACTATAACTAGAGATGAGCGAATCGAACCTGGCGAAGTGGAATTCGTTTCGAATTTCAGGAAAAATTCGATTTGCATCGAATCCGAATTTTAGCAAACTTCGGGTGCACAAATCGAATTTTTCCCGATCAGCCGGCAAAAGTGTCACTGCAGAGAGCTCCGCTATTTCTGACAGTTCTGACAGTTCATTTACAGCGGTTGAAACATTGTATCTATTTGTTTCCATTTAGGATACAGATGTTTTTATTCGGAAATAAATAGATACAATGTTTCAACCGCTGTAAATGTGAAGGAACTGTCAGAGAACTGTCAGAAATAGCGGAGCTCTCTGCAGATACACTTTTTGCTGTACTGGAATACTTCTTCTTTTCATTCTTCTTCTTTTCATTCTTCTTCTTCTTCTTTTCATTCTTCTTTTCATTCTTCTTCTTCTTTTTTTCATTCTTCTTTTCATTCTTCTTCTTCTTCTTTTCATTCTTCTTCTTCTTTTCATTCTTCTTCTTCTTCATTTCATTCTTCTTTTCATTCTTCTTCTTCTTCTTTTCATTCTTCTTCTTCTTCTTTTCATTCTTCTTTTCATTCTTCTTCTTTTCATTCTTCTTCTTCTTTTCATTCTTCTTCTTTTCATTCTTCTTCTTCTTTTCATTCTTCTTTTCATTCTTCTTCTTCTTCTTTTCATTCTTCTTCTTCTTCTTTTCATTCTTCTTTTAATTCTTCTTCTTCTTCTTCTCATTCTTCTTTTCATTCTTCTTCTCATTCTTCTTTTCATTCTTCTTCTTCTTCTTTTCATTCTTCTTCTTCTTTTCATTCTTCTTTTCATTCTTCTTCTTCTTCTTTTCATTCTTCTTTTCATTCTTCTTCTTCTTCTTTTCATTCTTCTTCTTCTTCTTTTCATTATTCTTTTCATTCTTCTTCTTCTTCTTTCCATTCTTCTTCTTCTTCTTCTTCTTTTCATTCTTCTTTTCATTCTTCTTCTTCTTCTTTTCATTCTTCTTCTTCTTCTTTTCATTCTTCTTTTCATTCTTCTCATTCTTCTTCTCATTCCTCTTTTCATTCTTCTTCTCATTCTTCTTTTCATTCTTCTTCTTCTTCTTTTCATTCTTCTTCTTCTTCTTTTCATTCTTCTTTTCATTCTTCTTCTTCTTCTTTTCATTCTTCTTTTCATTCTTCTTCTTCTTCTTTTCATTCTTCTTCTTTTCATTCTTCTTTTCATTCTTCTTCTTCTTCTTTTCATTCTTCTTTTCATTCTTCTTCTTCTTCTTTTCATTCTTCTTTTCATTCTTCTCATTCTTCTTTTCATTCCTCTTTTCATTCTTCTTCTCATTCTTCTTTTCATTCTTCTCCTTCTTCTTTTCATTCTTCTTCTTTTCATTCTTCTTCTTCTTCTTCTTCTTCTTTTCATTCTTCTTCTTCTTCTTTTCATTCTTCTTTTCATTCTTCTTCTTCTTTTCATTCTTCTTTTTCTTCTTTTCATTCTTCTTTTCATTCTTCTTCTTCTTCTTTTCATTCTTCTTCTTCTTCTTTTCATTCTTCTTTTCATTCTTCTTCTTTTCATTCTTCTTCTTCTTCTTTTCATTCTTCTTCTTCTTCTTTTCATTCTTCTTTTCATTCTTCTTCTTTTCATTCTTCTTCTTCTTCTTTTCATTCTTCTTCTTCTTTTAATTCTTCTTTTCATTCTTCTTCTTCTTCTTTTCATTCTTCTTCTTCTTCTTGTCATTCTTCTTCTTCTTCTTGTCATTCTTCTTTTCATTCTTCTTCTTTTCATTCTTCTTCTTCTTCTTTTCATTCTTCTTCTTCTTCTTTTCATTCTTCTTTTCATTCTTCTTCTTCTTCTTTTCATTCTTCTTCTTCTTCTTTTCATTCTTCTTTTCATTCTTCTTCTTCTTTTCATTCTTCTTCTTCTTCTTTTCATTCTTCTTTTCATTCTTCTTCTTCTTCTTTTCATTCTTCTTCTTCTTCTTTTCATTCTTCTTTTCATTCTTCTTTTCATTCTTCTTTTCATTCTTCTTTTCATTCTTCTTTTCATTCTTCTTCTCATTCTTCTTTTCATTCTTCTTCTTCTTCTTTTCATTCTTCTTCTTCTTCTTTTCATTCTTCTTCTTCTTTTCATTCTTCTTTTCATTCTTCTTTTCATTCTTCTTCTTCTTCTTCTTCTTCTTCTTCGTCGTGCCCCGTGACTGCCCAAATGAGTGAAGTGTGCGGTGATTCTAAGATCGACGGCACTCATCTGCATGTCATACTGACTGACAGTATTATTTCTCTTCCCCAGCAGACTCCAAGGGCATTTAAATTAAAGGTACAGTGTTCTGCACTAATATAAAGGCTCTCTGAAGCCTAGAAACCCTTTTAATAAGTTAAATTCGCGGCGAATAAATTCACATCGAATCGAATTTCTCCCGCAAATTCGGCGAATCGGCCGAATCGAATTTTTGAATAATTCGCTCATCTCTAACTATAACCTCTTCCAAGTCTATAGTACATCATCCCTCGGCCTCAGAGATTCTGCTCTCTCCTGGCTCTCATCCTACCTGTCACAACGCTCTTTCAGCGTTAGCTATAATGCTACCACCTCCCCCTCACTCCCCCTCTCTGTTGGGGTCCCTCAAGGCTCTGTCCTTGGACCCCTTCTCTTCTCCATCTACACCTCCTCCCTTGACCAACTCATACACTGTCACGGCTTCAACTACCACCTTTATGCCGACGACACACAAATCTATCTCTCAACCCCCTCGGTCTCTGCCCGAATCACACACCTACTGAGCGACATATCAGACTGGATGTCGCTCCACTTCCTTAAACTGAACCTCTCCAAGACCGAGTTTCTTGTCTTCCCCCCAGCCCGGACCCCACCCCCCATTGACTTCTCCGTCACATCCAACAACGCCACCATCAAACCCGCCCCGCAGGCCAGAGTACTTGGTGTCATTCTGGACTCCAACCTTTCCTTCCAGCCCCAAGTCCAATCTTTAACAAACTCGTGCAGAATCCACCTCCGCAACATCGCCAAAATCCGCACGTTCCTAACCCCAGAAACCACTAAACAGCTCATCCACTCCCTCATCATATCACCACTCGACTACTGCAACTCCCTCCTCACTGGCCTGCCTCCCCGCTGGCTATCTCCGCTTCAGTCCATCCTGAATACGGCTACCAGACTCATTCACCTTTCCAACCGCTCCATCTCCGCCACCCCCCTCTGCCAATCCCTCCACTGGTCTCCACTCAGTGTCCTCCACCCCCCTCTGCCAATCCCTCCACTGGCCTCCACTCAGTGTCCTCCACCCCTCTCTGCCAATCCCTCCACTGGTCTCCACTCAATGTCCTCCACCCCCCTCTGCCAATCCCTCCACTGGCCTCCACTCAGTGTCCTCCACCCCCCTCTGCCAATCCCTCCACTGGCCTCCACTCAGTGTCCTCCACCCCCCTCTGCCAATCCCTCCACTGGCTTCCGATTGCGCAACGGATCAAATTCAAAATCCTAACACTGACTTACAAAGCCGTCCACCATACTGCCTCGAACTACATCACTGACCTAATATCCAAGTACCATCCAACATGCACACTCCGCTCTTCACAAGACCTCCTTCTCTCTAGTTCCCTGGTCTCCTCCTCCCATGCCCGCCTCCAGGACTTCTCCAGGGTGTCACCCATCCTCTGGAACTCCCTGCCCCAACCCATCAGATTATCACCTACTCTCTTCTCCTTTAGGCACACCCTGAAAACCCACCTCTTCAGGGAAGCCTACCCCACCCCCTGCTAACTTGCTGACCTCCTCCACTCTTCCTACCACTCCATCCCCCACAGCTATCTCCTCCTGTACCACCATCCCCTCCCTCCTAGATTGTAAGCTCGAAAGGGCAGGGCCCTCAATCCCCTCATGTTTTGCATTGTATTGGTATTGTTCTGTCACATGTTCTGTCCCCCTTTGTAATGTACAGCGCTGAGCGAACTATTGGCGCTTTATAAATACTGTATAATAATAATAATAAGAGCTCTTTCAGACAGGCGGTAATGCTTCCACCCTCTGAAAAGTGCAGGTACTTCTACCTCCTGATTTTTGATTATGAATGGCAATTTTTGCATTGTGGGGCTGCACTACAATTGCAAGCCAAGCGTTTGGCCCATGGTTGTGGTGCTGCCCCATTGATCTCATTCATTTTCTGCCCATCAACCTCTGCAGCTGAAGTTAAAAATGCCATAGCCATGAAGCAAAGCATGTTGAGGTCGTGGCATGTGCACAGCCCTGCCAGGCTTAACGTTGGAATTCATGTGGGAGGCCAAGGAACATTAAAATTGGCTCAGATGCCTGTTTTTACCCCCCATGCCACTGTGAAAGAACCCTAAGGGCTCGCCTTTCCCTTTTTATTGTGTGTAAGTTATGCAGGCCATACATGGGTCGAATTCCAAACAAATTTTCTTTAGAAAATCAGAAATTTCTCACATTTTGTAACCCGATGGCGCCACCATTGATTTAGAAACTCAACCAACCAAGCCTTCAATTTCCCCTCATGTTGCCACAGAAAAGAATTTTCGTAGCCAAGAATTTTCTTTTCTTTCCAGGTCATAGCTCACGCTAATTTCTTTTTCATTTATATTTCCTGCACGATTCTCCCATCATTGATTCGAAATTATTTCATCTTTCAAAAAATTTCCAACATGCCTGATCACTCAAATTTGATGGTCACACAAAAATCGTCCATTTCTGTGATCCACTAATAGTGCGAAATTTGAACGAAAATTCTTAGAAAAGATTTTCGAAAGAAAATTCTTTCGGAATTCGACCTGTGTATGGCGGGCTTTAGGTAGCCTTCCAGCTTCTCCCTTCAGCTGAGGGTTAATGAGTCTTCTCAGACTCCTAGCTTCTCCTATCAGCTGCAGGTTAACAAGCCTAGCCACACAACCCCATAGCTGCATGGTCCTCAGCACAGAAGGTGCCTTAAACCTCATCAGCCTTTGTCTCTGTGCTTTAGATATTCTTATGCAGGCCATAGATGGGGAGAAAACCGGCCGATTTTTCTTTAAAAAAACGAAAAATTGGTCGTTCAATTGGACGACGTTACCAGGAACGGTAAAAAAAATCGGCCGATTTTCATCTCGTCTACAGCCGGCAAAAAGTGTCTCTGCAGAGAGCTCCGCTATTTCTTTGACAGTTCTTTGACATTTATAGCGGTTGCAACATTGTATCTATTTGTATCCATTTAGGATACAGATGTTTTTATTCGGAAACAAATAGATACATTGTTACAGCCGCTATAAATGTCAAAGAACTGTCAAAGAAATAGCGGAGCTCTCTGCAGAGACACTTTTTGCCGGACTGGAATTCTTCTTCATTCTTTTCATCCTCTTCTTCTTCTCTCTCTTCCTCTTCTTCTTCATCCTCTTGTTCTTCTTCATCTTCTTCTTCCTCTTCTTCTTCTTCCTCTTCATCCTCTTCTTCTTCTCTCTCTTCCTCTTCTTCTTCTTCATCCTCTTCTTTTTCTTCATCCTCTTCTTCTTCATCCTTTTCTTCTTCTTCTTCCTCTTCTTCATCCTCTTCTTCTTCTTCTTCTTCCTCTTCCTCTGCTTCTTCATCCTCTTCTTCTACTTCTTCTTCATCCTCTTCTTCTTCTTCTTCCTCTTCTTCTTCTTCTTCTTCATCCTCTTCTTCTTTATCATCTTCCTCTTCTTCATCCTCTTCTTCTTTTTCTTCTTCCTCTTCTTCCTCTTCTTCTCTTCTTCTTCTTCACCCTCTTCTTCTTCTTCATCCTCTTCTTCTTCTTCCTCATCTTCTCTTCTTCTTCCTCCTCTTCTTCTTCTTCTTCCTCTTCTTCTTCTTCTTCCTCTTCTTCTTCTTCTTCCTTCTCTTCTTCCTTCTCTTCTTCTTCTTCCTCTTCTTCCTCTTCTTCTTCTTCATCCTCTTCTTCATCCTCTTCTTCATTCTCTTCTTCTTCTTTTTCTTCTTTTTGTCTTCGATTTTCGACCCATCTATGGCCTGCATTAGCTCCCTTCACAACCTCAAACCCCACCCTGACCCCGGCTAGTACCTTGTTGGTGACCATTGCCTTGCACCCGGATTACTCTTTGGATTGCCGATTGAACTTGACCATGGATTGTTAACTGGACTACACTTGATCTATACCTACCCTGACATTGGACTGTCCTAGGATTCTGCTACCAACTTCTGTCTACCACCTCACCAGCCTCGGGACTGCAGGTACCCTTTCTTGTCTTAGTTGTTCAGCCCAGGTCCTATCTGGCCAGGAACTACAGCATCTTGTTTCAAGACCTGGCGGCAACCAAGTACCTATATGCCTATTTGCCTTGAGGGTACAGGGGCTACTATAGGGAGGAGAAACACCAGAAAGTTATACAGCAGTGTGTTCCTTAAACTTCTTGGCTTTTTTTTTGTTTCATGTGTTTTTTTTTGCTTTTTTTTTCTACTCTGAGAAAAACGGCCAATATGACCAGTTCAGTGATGTTTGGTATTGAATTTTTCACGCTGCTCTATAACTGCTCAAACCAGCTTGTATGAATTCTGCTAAAATCAATATATGTGCATCCTGCTAACAACTGTGGTCTTAGCTGGCAAAGCCTACACCAATATGATTGTAGAAGAAGAAGAATTATCTTTGGGGATAACCATACTGAGCTGCTTTGCACTACAGATACATCTTTTATTTCATAATTGAAAGGATAATAAGTTGAATGACATGCAAAGTGCAGCAGTCCAACCAAATTCTCAGTTGTCTGAGCTGGCCTCTGCTGCCATTCTCATAATGTAATCTCAGAGGAAATGAGTCCCATTCATATGCAAATACCTATCAGCAGGGATCTGAGTCCAGCTCAATTCTAGTCAAGCAGATAATTACACAGATTTATTTGTGTTTATATATCTATTTAAATAGAGTATATATCATCCAGTTGAAATGGTGATGCATAGCTTGAAAATGTATTCCGGTTTCAATGTTACAATGCAATGGAGCCACCTGCTCATCGTTTTGGACAGGTGACCATGAGAAGCCCACCTGTTACAGTTTGTACATTGATTAATAAGACATAAGTCCCGATCCTCTACTGGTAGTAGAAGTCCGGCTTGGTGTAGAATACTGCATGAGCCCCGCTTCTCTTCTGGTAGTAGAAGCCCGGCTTGGTGTAGAATGCTGCATGAGCCCCGCTTCTCTTCTGGTAGTAGAAGTCCGGCTTGGTGGAGAACGCTGCATGAGCCCCGCTTCTCTTCTGGTAGTAGAAGCCCGGCTTGGTGTAGAATGCTGCATGAGCCCCGCTTCTCTTCTGGTAGTAGAAGTCCGGCTTGGTGTAGAATGCTGCATGAGCCCCGCTTCTCTTCTGGTAGTAGAAGTCCGGCTTGGTGGAGAACGCTGCATGAGCCCCGCTTCTCTTCTGGTAGTAGAAGTCCGGCTTGGTGGAGAACGCTGCATGAGCCCCCCTTCTCTTCTGGTAGTAGAAGTCCGGCTTGGTGGAGAACGCTGCATGAGCCCCGCTTCTCTTCTGGTAGTAGAAGTCCGGCTTGGTGGAGAACGCTGCATGAGCCCCCCTTCTCTTCTGGTAGTAGAAGTCCGGCTTGGTGGAGAACGCTGCATGAGCCCCCCTTCTCTTCTGGTAGTAGAAGTCCGGCTTGGTGGAGAACGCTGCATGAGCCCCGCTTCTCTTCTGGTAGTAGAAGTCCGGCTTGGTGGAGAACGCTGCATGAGCCCCGCTTCTCTTCTGGTAGTAGAAGCCCGGCTTGGTGTAGAACGCTGCATGTGCCCCGCTTCTCTTCTGGTAGTAGAAGTCCGGCTTGGTGGAGAACGCTGCATGAGCCCCGCTTCTCTTCTGGTAGTAGAAGCCCGGTGTCAGGAATGGACTAGCCAGCAATGGTGGGACTCACCTGCCTTTTGATCTGCAGTACCAGGGCTGGCCAGCGGGTGCTCCCAGCAATCAGAGACTCAACTTTGCAGCCAGCTAACACCTGGAACTGATTATGCTGGGGTATTTAAGGGATGGCCAGACTTGCAGACTCTGCCTTGGTGTTGTGTTTCTCTTGGGCCCTGTATCCTGTTCCTGCTCTCTGTTCCTGTCTGATTCTCTGCTGACCCTGCTCTGATCCCTGGCTTGTCTGACCATCCCTCTGCCTGACCCTCTGTACTACGCTGCCTGCTACCTGTTCTGATCCCTGGCTTGTGACCCTGACCATCCCTCTGCCTGACCCTCTGTACTACGCTGCTAGCTACCTGCTGAACCTGGCCTGTGACCCCGACCAATCTCCGCTTGCTCCCCCTGTACCTACCTGCCCAATTGATATTGACCCGGCCTGCCTGACGACGCTTGCTTGTATGTACTGTTATCTGTGGGTGGTTGGTTTGGTTTGTTTGCACTGTATTATGTTTAGTATTGCACTGCGTTTATGTTTGTATTGTTAGTGTTAATAAATTATATTGTTTATCACATATCTGAAGTCTGCGTTTCCCTGCGTCAGCCACACACCTCTGGTCACACCTGGGAGCCCTGACATTACACCAAGGCCAATCCTGACCAGAAGTGGCTGCACAGGGAAGCCATCTTGGCTTGTTGATGGGAAGGATGGATCCGGATGAGGTTGCGTATTTATATCTGCTAGTGTTTGATGACAGGGAGTATGCTTATCAAACTCTGAAGGAGTATCCCCGGGATGAACTACTAGAATGTATACAGCTCGCTCATGTTCTAGTAGATCAGGGCACAGAGTTCTCTGAGGTGCAGCCTTTGATTGAGGTTTGTGCTGAGTTGGTTTCATCTGGTTCCCCCGAATGCAGGGATGAATTTTTGCCACCATTTAGTGCAGACCAGGTAGAGTCCCTGGTGTGGTTATTAGAGGATGATGTGGGTTACTTTCTGGAGCGTTATTCCACATGTTCACCACAGACACTAAGAGATTGTATAAACGCAGTGCAGTCATTGACCAGACAGGCTTTGTGTAAGCTCAGCTTTGTTCAACCCATACTGCAGACATGGACAGACTTGTTGCACCCAGCCTCAGTCAGCTTACAAAAACCCAGTCCTGCTTCTAACTCTACTCCTGTATTCCCACCAGCTCCTCCAGTTACAGCCCAGTATACTTGGCTATCTACCGCATGTCAGTCCCCTGTTCCCACTCGCTGCACCTATCCTGCCTTTAACCCTGTAAAAAAGCCCTCTGTAGCAACTGCTCCCTCTCCTGTTCCATCCTCCAGTTTTTCTCTGTCTCCAGCTGCTCCATTCATTTGCAGACCTGCGTTTACTTGCAGTGCTCCAGTAGTTAAAACCAGAAAAAAGCGAAAATTCTTTCCAACCAATACCATCCTGCCAGTATCCAAACCGGTGAACCTGCCTTCCGTGACTCAGCCTGAAGCCTCTACTCAGCCTGAAGCCTCTACTCAGCCTGAAGCCTCTACTCAGCCGGATGCCTCTACTCGGCCTGAAGCCTCTACTCAGCCGGATGCCTCTCTTCAGCCGGATGCCTCTCTTCAGCCGGATGCCTCTCTTCAGCCGGATGCCTCTCTTCAGCCGGATGCCTCTCTTCAGCCGGATGCCTTTCTTCAGCCTGATGCCTCTCTTCAGCCTGATGCCGCTACTCAGCATGATGAACTGATCCAGCCCGACGATCCTATTAGGCCAGTTGACTCGATGCCCGCTGTTGATCCAGATGATCCGGTACCTGATCCAGTGCCCGCTGTCGTGCCAATTGACTCAGAGCCCGCTGTCATACCTGGTGACCCGGTGCCCACTGCCTTGCCAGATGACGCGGTGCCCGCTGGCAAGCCAAATGACCTGATGCCTGGTGACCCAGTGCCCGCTGTCATACCTGGTGACCCGATGCCCGCTGTCGAGCCAGACAATCCGATACCTGATGACCCGGTGCCCACTGTCGTGCCTGTTGACTCGGAGCCCACTGTCTTGCCAGACGACTCGGTGCCCGCTGTTCCGCCAGTCGACTCAGTGCCCGCAGTCTTGCCAGACGACTCGGTGCCCGCAGTCTTGCCAGACGACTCGGTGCCCGCAGTCTTGCCAGACGACTCGGTGCCCGCAGTCTTGCCAGTTGACTCGATGCCCGCTGTTCCGCCAGACGACTCGGTGCCCGCAGTCTTGCCAGACGACTCGGTGCCCGCAGTCTTGCCAGTTGACTCGATGCCCGCTGTTCCGCCAGTTGACTCGATGCCCGCTGTTCCGCCAGTTGACTCGGTGCCCGCAGTCTTGCCAGACGACTCGGTGCCCGCAGTCTTGCCAGACGACTCGGTGCCCGCAGTCTTGCCAGACGACTTGGTGCCCGCAGTCTTGCCAGACGACTCGGTGCCCGCTGTTCCGCCAGTTGACTCGATGCCCGCAGTCTTGCCAGACGACTCGATGCCCGCAGTCTTGCCAGATGACTCGGTGCCCGCAGTCTTGCCAGACGACTCGGTGCCCGCAGTCTTGCCAGACGACTCGGTGCCCGCAGTCTTGCCAGTTGACTCGATGCCCGCTGTTCCGCCAGACAACTCGGTGCCCGCAGTCTTGCCAGACGACTCGGTGCCCGCAGTCTTGCCAGTTGACTCGATGCCCGCTGTTCCGCCAGTTGACTCGATGCCCGCTGTTCCGCCAGTTGACTCGGTGCCCGCAGTCTTGCCAGACGACTCGGTGCCCGCAGTCTTGCCAGACGACTCGGTGCCCGCAGTCTTGCCAGACGACTTGGTGCCCGCAGTCTTGCCAGACGACTCGGTGCCCGCTGTTCCGCCAGTTGACTCGATGCCCGCAGTCTTGCCAGACGACTCGATGCCCGCAGTCTTGCCAGATGACTCGGTGCCCGCAGTCTTGCCAGACGACTCGGTGCCCGCAGTCTTGCCAGACGACTCGGTGCCCGCAGTCTTGCCAGTTGACTCGATGCCCGCTGTTCCGCCAGACAACTCGGTGCCCGCAGTCTTGCCAGACGACTCGGTGCCCGCAGTCCCGCCAGTTGACTCGATGCCCGTTGTTCCGCCAGTTGACTCGATGCCCGCTGTTCCGCCAGTTGACTCGGTGCCCGCAGTCTTGCCAGACGACTCGGTGCCCGCAGTCTTGCCAGACGACTCGGTGCCCGCAGTCTTGCCAGACGACTCTGTGCCCGCAGTCTTGCCAGACGACTCGGTGCCCGCTGTTCCGCCAGTTGACTCGATGCCCGCAGTCTTGCCAGACGACTCGGTGCCCGCAGTCTTGCCAGACGACTCGGTGCCCGCAGTCTTGCCAGACGACTCGGTGCCCGCAGTCTTGCCAGTTGACTCGATGCCCGCTGTTCCGCCAGACGACTCGGTGCCCGCAGTCTTGCCAGACGACTCGGTGCCCGCAGTCCCGCCAGTTGACTCGATGCCCGCTGTTCCGCCAGTTGACTCGATGCCCGCTGTTCCGCCAGTTGACTCGATGCCCGCTGTTCCGCCAGTTGACTCGGTGCCCGCAGTCTTGCCATACGACTCGGTGCCCGCAGTCTTGCCAGACGACTCGGTGCCCGCAGTCTTGCCAGATGACTCGGTGCCCGCAGTTCCGCCAGTAGACTCGATGCCCGCTGTTCCGCCAGTTGACTCGGTGCCCGCTGTTCCGCCAGTTGACTCGGTGCCCGCAGTCTTGCCAGACGACTCGGTGCCCGCAGTCTTGCCAGACGACTCGGTGCCCACTGTCGTGCCTGGTGACTCGGTGCCCGCCTCTTCGTCTGGGGGCCCGAGACCTGTTGCTCCGCCCGGGGGCCCGAGACCTGTCGCTCCACCTGGGGGTCCGGCGCCCGCCGCTCCGCCTGAGGGCCCGAGACCTGTTGCTCCACCTGGGGGTCCGGCGCCCGCCGCTCCGCCTGAGGGCCCGAGACCTGTCACTCCATCTGGGGGCCCGAGACCTGTCGCTCCACCTGGGGGTCCGGCGCCCGCCGCTCCGCCTGAGGGCCCGAGACCTGTCGCTCCATCTGGGGGTCCGGCGCCCGCCGCTCCGCCTGAGGGCCCGAGACCTGTCGCTCCGCCTGGGGGCCCGAGACCTGTCGCTCCACTTGGGGGTCCGGCGCCCGCCGCTCCGCCTGGGGGCCCGAGACCTGTCGCTCCATCTGGGGGTCCGGCGCCCGCCGCTCCGCCTGAGGGCCCGAGACCTGTCGCTCCGCCTGGGGGCCCGAGACCTGTCACTCCATCTGGGGGTCCGGCGCCCGCCGCTCCGCCTGAGGGCCCGAGACCTGTCGCCCCTCCTGGGGGCCCGATGCCTGTCGCCCCTCCTGGGGGCCCGATGCCGGTCGCCCCGCCCGGGGGCCCGATGCCGGTCGCCCCGCCCGGGGGCCCGGTGCCTGCCGCCCCGCCTGGGGGCCCGGTGCTTGCCGCCCCGCCCGGGGGCCCGGTGCCTGCCGCCCCGCCCGGTGGCCCGGTGCCTGCTGCTTCGCCTGGTAATCCGATGTGCCTCTGCCCGGAGTCCGGCCCGATGTGCCTCTGCCCGGAGTCCGGCCCGATGTGCCTCTGCCCGGAGTCCAGCCCGATGTGCCTCTGCCCGGAGTCCGGCCCGATGTGCCTCTGCCCGGAGTCCGGCCCGATGTGCCTCTGCCCGGAGTCCGGCCCGATGTGCCTCTGCCCGGAGTCCGGCCCGATGTGCCTCTGCCCGGAGTCCGGCCCGATGTGCCTCTGCCCGGTGTGCCCCTGCCCGGAGTCCAGCCCGATGTGCCTCTGCCCGGAGTCCAGCCCGATGTGCCTCTGCCCGGAGTCCAGCCCGATGTGCCTCTGCCCGGAGTCCAGCCCGATGTGCCTCTGCCCGGTGTGCCCTTGCCCAATGTGCCTCTGCCCGGTGTGCCGCTGCCCGGAGTCCTGCCCGGTGTGCCGCTGCCCGGAGTCCTGCCCGGTGTGCCAGTCTTTGATATCCCGCCAGTTACCAGACCCGAGCGGTGGAACATTTTGCCCAGCTAGGACTGTTTGGAGCGTCCTGAGGCCGCTCCTTGAGGGGGGGGTACTGTCAGGAATGGACTAGCCAGCAATGGTGGGACTCACCTGCCTTTTGATCTGCAGTACCAGAGCTGGCCAGCGGGTGCTCCCAGCAATCAGAGACTCAACTTTGCAGCCAGCTAACACCTGGAACTGATTATGCTGGGGTATTTAAGGGATGGCCAGACTTGCAGACTCTGCCTTGGTGTTGTGTTTCTCTTGGGCCCTGTATCCTGTTCCTGCTCTCTGTTCCTGTCTGATTCTCTGCTGACCCTGCTCTGATCCCTGGCTTGTCTGACCATCCCTCTGCCTGACCCTCTGTACTACGCTGCCTGCTACCTGTTCTGATCCCTGGCTTGTGACCCTGACCATCCCTCTGCCTGACCCTCTGTACTACGCTGCTAGCTACCTGCTGAACTTGGCCTGTGACCCCGACCAATCTCCGCTTGCTCCCCCTGTACCTACCTGCCCAATTGATATTGACCCGGCCTGCCTGACGACGCTTGCTTGTATGTACTGTTATCTGTGGGTGGTTGGTTTGGTTTGTTTGCACTGTATTATGTTTAGTATTGCACTGCGTTTATGTTTGTATTGTTAGTGTTAATAAATTATATTGTTTATCACATATCTGAAGTCTGCGTTTCCCTGCGTCAGTCACACACCTCTGGTCACACCTGGGAGCCCTGACACCCGGCTTGGTGTAGAACGCTGCATGTGCCCCGCTTCTCTTCTGGTAGTAGAAGCCCGGCTTGGTGGAGAATGCTGCATGAATCCCGCTTCTTTTCTGGTAGCTGAAGTCCATCTTGGTGTAGGATGCTGCATGAGTCCTGCTTCTTTTCTGGTAGCAAAAGTCCAGCTTGTTATAGAACACTGCATGGGCCATACTTCTCTTCTGGTAACGGAAGTCCATCTTGATGTAGAATGTTGCATGAGTCCCCCTTCTCTTCAGGTAAGGAAGTTCAGCTTGATGTAGAATGCTGCATGAGTCCCACCTCTCTTCTTGTAGCCGAGTCCATCTTGGTGTAGACTACTGCATGAGTCCCACCTCTCTTCTTGTAGCCGAGTCCATCTTGGTGTAGACTACTGCATGAGTCCCACCTCTCTTCTTGTAGCCGAGTCCATCTTGGTGTAGACTACTGCATGAGTCCCACCTCTCTTCTTGTAGCCGAGTCCATCTTGGTGTAGACTACTGCATGAGTCCCACCTCTCTTCTTGTAGCCGAGTCCATCTTGGTGTAGACTACTGCATGAGTCCCACCTCTCTTCTTGTAGCCGAGTCCATCTTGGTATAGACTACTGCATGAGTCCCACCTCTCTTCTTGTAGCCGAGTCCATCTTGGTATAGACTACTGCATGAGTCCCACCTCTCTTCTTGTAGCCGAGTCCATCTTGGTGTAGACTACTGCATGAGTCCCACCTCTCTTCTTGTAGCCGAGTCCATCTTGGTGTAGACTACTGCATGAGTCCCACCTCTCTTCTTGTAGCCGAGTCCATCTTGGTGTAGACTACTGCATGAGTCCCACCTCTCTTCTTGTAGCCGAGCCGAGTAGTTCTCTTCTGGTAGTAGAAGCCCGGCTTGGTGGAGAACGCTGCATGAGCCCCGCTTCTCTTCTGGTAGTAGAAGCCCGGCTTGGTGGAGAACGCTGCATGAGCCCCGCTTCTCTTCTTGTAGTAGAAGCCCGGCTTGGTGGAGAACGCTGCATGAGCCCCCCTTCTCTTCTGGTAGTAGAAGTCCGGCTTGGTGGAGAACGCTGCATGAGCCCCGCTTCTCTTCTGGTAGCAGAAGTCCGGCTTGGTGGAGAACGCTGCATGAGCCCCGCTTCTCTTCTGGTAGCAGAAGTCCGGCTTGGTATAGAATACTGCATGAGCCCCGCTTCTCTTCTGGTAGTAGAAGTCCGGCTTGGTGGAGAACGCTGCATGAGCCCCGCTTCTCTTCTGGTAGTAGAAGCCCGGCTTGGTGTAGAATACTGCATGAGCCCCGCTTCTCTTCTGGTAGTAGAAGTCCGGCTTGGTGGAGAACGCTGCATGAGCCCCGCTTCTCTTCTGGTAGTAGAAGTCCGGCTTGGTGGAGAACGCTGCATGAGCCCTGCTTCTCTTCTGGTAGCAGAAGTCCGGCTTGTTGGAAAACGCTGCATGAGTCCTTTCTCTCTTCTGGTAGCAGAAGTTCAGCTTACTGTAGAATGCTGCATGAGCCCCACTTCTCTTCTGATAGCTGAACTCCATCTTGATGTAGAATGCTGCATGAGTCCCGCTTCTCTTCTGATACCTGAAGTTCATCTTGATGTAAAATGCTGCATGAGTCCTGCCTCTCTTTTGGTAGCGGAAGTCCATCTTGATGTAGAATGCTGCATGAGTCCCGTTTCTCTCCTAGTAGAAGAAGTGCGGCTTGATGTAGAACGTTGCATGAATCCCGCTTCTTTTCTGGTAGCTGAAGTCCATCTTGGTGTAGGATGCTGCATGAGTCCTGCTTCTTTTCTGGTAGCAAAAGTCCAGCTTGTTGTAGAACACTGCATGGGCCATACTTCTCTTCTGATAACGGAAGTCCATCTTGATGTAGAATGTTGCATGAGTCCCCCTTCTCTTCAGGTAGGGAAGTTCAGCTTGATGTAGAATGCTGCATGAGTCCCACCTCTCTTCTTGTAGCCGAGTCCATCTTGGTGTAGACTACTGCATGAGTCCCACCTCTCTTGTAGCCAAGTCCATCTTGGTGTAGACTACTGCATGAGTCCCACCTCTCTTGTAGCTGAGTCCATCTTGGTGTAGACTGCTGCATGAGTCCCACCTCTCTTCTTGTAGCTGAGTCCATCTTGGTGTAGACTGCTGCATGAGTCCCACCTCTCTTCTTGTAGCCGAGTGCATCTTGGTGTAGACTGCTGCATGAGTCCTGCTTTTCTTCTGGTAGCAGAAGTCCAGCCTGGTGTGGACCACTGCATGAAAATCCAACTCGGCTAACTAACTGGACAGTGAAGGAGAAGCAGACGGTGCACAGTGGTCTACTCTTTCCACATGACAGTTGCTCAGCTTCCAGTCTGAGTGATACTGTGCAGGGGGTTCTATCAGGCTGATATCAAGACAAAAGTACTAACACTGGTTGCATTTAACCTTTTTAAGTGACATTTCTGTAAAAGCAATTGTTCGGCAGTAAAGGGAATTGTAACAAGGGATTTTTACTTTGCAGGAAAACAACTGGTATTAATATGCTTTTGCTAAAGTACTTTTGCAAAATTATGAATCCTACCCATTTATTTTATAATTGGTATATACTACACAGGGTAGTTACATTAAAGAGAAGATGATTATTTGCTGCTATTAAAGAATAATCCAGCAATCTGTAAGAAAGTGTAGAGACTGACCAGAAAGGAATCACTTTGATGTAGTTGGCCAGATGGGGAACACTTTGACGCAGTTGACCAGAAAGGGATTAATTTGATGCGGTGGGCCAGAGAGGGATCACTTTGATGCAGTTGGCAAGATAGGGATTAAATTGATGCGGTTGGCCAGAGCGGTCACTTTGATGCAGTTGGCCAGAGAGGGATCATTGCATCCACAGTTGGCCAGATAGGGAACACACTGATGCAGTTGACCAAAGAGTGATCAATTTTATGCAGTTGGCTAGAGAAGGATCCATTTTGATGATGTTGGCCAGAGAGGGATCATTTTTGATGTAGTTGGCCAGAGAGGGACCATTTTTAATAATGTTGGCCAGAGATGGATCATTTATGAAGATGTTAGCCAGAGAGGGATCATTTTTGAAGATGTTGGCCAGAGAGGGATCATTTTTGATGATGTTGGCCAGAGAGGGATCATTTTTGATGATGTTGGCCAGAGAGGGATCATTTTTGATGATGTTGGCCAGAGAGGGATCATTTTTGATGATGTTGGCCAGAGAGGGATCATTTTTGATGATGTTGGCCAGAGAGGGCTCATTTTTGATGATGTTGGCCAGACAGGGATCATTTTTGATGATGTTGGCCAGAGAGGGATCATTTTTGATGATGTTGGCCAGAGAGGGATCATTTTTGATGATGTTGGCCAGAGAGGGATCATTTTTGATGATGTTGGCCAGAGAGGGATCATTTTTGATGATGTTGGCCAGAGAGGGATCATTTTTGATGATGTTGGCCAGAGAGGGATCATTTTTGATGATGTTGGCCAGAGAGGGATCATTGCATCCACAGTTGGCCAGATAGGGACCACATTGATGCAGTTGACCAAAGAGGGATCAATTTTATGCAGTTGGCTAGAGAAGGATCCATTTTGATGATGTTGGCCAGAGAGGGATCATTTTTGATGTAGTTGGCCAGAGAGGGATCATTTTTGATGTAGTTGGCCAGAGAGGGATCATTTTTGATGTAGTTGGCCAGAGAGGGATCATTTTTGATGATGTTGGCCAGAGAGGGATCATTTTTGATGATGTTGTCCAGAGAAGGATCAATTTTGATGATGTTGACCACAGATGAGGATCAATTTTGATGCTGTTGGCCACAGAGAAGGCTCAATTTTGATGCTGTTGGCCACAGAGAAGGCTCAATTTTGATGCTGTTGGCCACAGAGAAGGATCAATTTTGATGATGTTGGCCACAGAGAAGGATCAATTTTGATGATGTTGGCCACAGAGAAGGATCAATTTTGATGATGTTGGCCACAGAGAAGGCTCAATTTTGATGATGTTGGCCACAGAGAAGGCTCAATTTTGATGATGTTGGCCACAGAGAAGGATCAATTTTGATGATGTTGGCCACAGAGAAGGATCAATTTTGATGATGTTGGCCACAGAGAAGGATCAATTTTGATGATGTTGGCCACAGAGAAGGATCAATTTTGATGATGTTGGCCACAGAGAAGGATCAATTTTGATGATGTTGGCCAGAATCCTTTTTTTTTAGCAAATGTTTGTTATGACTGTAAGGGTTAATAAGGGGTTACACCTCTTTAGCCTCATGTGTTGTAATAGAAGCCATTTAGGAAAGTGAAAGAGCCAGAGCAGTGACCCTCTTTCTCTCCCCTCCCCATTGTAGGTCGTAGGTTTCAATCAGAGACATTGGGGTCGATTTACTAAGAGTACATAGGCTGTTCACTTTGCAAAGGAATATTCACTTTTCAGCTGAATTTTCCAATAGTTTAGTGTGAATGTGGTGAAAATACCTCATGAATGGCAAAATATACCCAATCACATGCAGGGTAAAATTAAAAAAAAAAAAATTCTCTTGGACATGATGAATAGCAGGGGAGCTTTACCTAATTCACCAAGCTCAGGAGAAATTCCCCTGCAAAGTGTTCAGTAGACCTGTGAGTTTTGTTTTCATTCACTTTTCTGCTGAAAATGTTATTTTCGGAGATTCCAATGTCTACGAATCTCCGAATGGGCATAGCAATGAATGTCAACGAACCCAAAAAAAAAGTTATAATGAAATTAACAAATGTATGCATTTCAATCGGATGACGTCGCGTGATGCGATAGTAGTTTGTGGCCATGGGGAAACTATTTAACTTTTTTAATGTGTTCGATAATTTAGATTCTGGTAAGGAATGGATTCCGAATTTGGTTCCATTTGGTAATTCGGGTGCACATGACGCCAGTCGATACTGTCCAATGAGCTCATGCCATTTCTCTTGGTGGGATGGACCATTGTCCAAAAATACCCCATTCAACCATAAAAAAAAAAAAGTTATAATCCTACACCCATCATTGATCCAGAGGAAGGCAAAAAAAACCCCAGCAAAGCACGATCCAATTTGCTCCTGCTGGGAAAACATTCCTTCCTGACCCCCCGAGAGGCAATCGGATATTCCTTGGATCACCTTTCCCTATAAATGTTATATCCAGTTATATTCTGTGTATCCAAGAAAGAATCCAGGACTTTCCTACAGAAATCCACTGAGCTGGCCACACCCAACTCTTGAGGAAGTCTATTCCACATTCTCACAGCTCTTACTGTGAAGAAACCTTTCCGTGTTTGGGGATTAAATCTCTTTTCCTCCAGATGTAAAGAGCGCCCCCTTGTCCTCTGTGATGACCTCAGGAGGAATAACTACACCGAGTTCACTATATGAACCACTGATGTATTTATACATGGAGATCATATCCCCCCCCTTCTGTATTATACATGGAGATCATATCCCCCCCTGGGGTCCCCCCACTAATACTAAACCTTGGGGTCCCCACACTAATAACACTGAGCCCTGGGGTACCCCCACTAATCACACTGAACCTTGGGGTACCCCACTGATGACCCCAGACCATTCAGAGTATGAATCATTAACCACTACTCTCTGAATACGATCTTTCAGCCAGTTTTCTATCCATTTACATACAGATTTTTCCAGCCTGCAGACTTTACCTTACACATTAGCCATGTGTGGGGAATGGTGTCCAAGTATACCACGTCCACCAACACCCCTCTGTCCAAGTATACCACGTCCACCAACACCCCTCTGTCCAAGTATACCACGTCCACCGCCACCCCTCTGTCCAAGTATACCACGTCCACCGCCACCCCTCTGTCCAAGTATACCACGTCCACCGCCACCCCTCTGTCCAAGTATACCACATCCACCGCCACCCCTCTGTCCAAGTATACCACGTCCACCGCCACCCCTCCGTCCAAGTATACCACGTCAACTGCCACCCCTCTGTCCAAGTATACCACGTCAACCGCCACCCCTCTGTCCAAGTATACCACGTCCACCGCCACCCCTCTATCCAAGTATACCACGTCCACCGCCACCCCTCCGTCCAAGTATACCACGTCAACTGCCACCCCTCTGTCCAAGTATACCACGTCAACCGCCACCCCTCTGTCCAAGTATACCACGTCCACCGCCACCCCTCTATCCAAGTATACCACGTCCACCGCCACCCCTCTGTTCAAGTATTCCAGGTCCATAGCCACCCCTCCGTCCAAGTATAGCACGTCCACAGCCACCCCTCTGTCCAAGGATACCACGTCCACAGCCACCCCTCTGTCCAAGTATACCACGTCCACAGCTGCCTCTCCGTCCTTTTTGCATACTCTGTTATATTCTTTGTAATGTGTAAACGATGATCGCGATCCTTCATTTTTATATTTAGTAAAAGCTCTTTTCTTATTATCTATGGCTTTTGTAACTTTGGCCGTAAGCCACATAGGTTGGATTTGTAGCCTTTTAAACTTGTTGCCCATGGGAATATATCTTGCAGTGTGGTCACATACAGTCTTTTTGAAGAACTCCCATTTCTGTGTTGTGTTCATCGATGCCAATATTCCCTCCCAGTCTAAGGCTTGGAGAGCAGCTCTCTCTTAGCTCTCTTAAAATTGAGCATTTTTATTTTTCCCAAATGTGTTTACTGCTAACAATAAATAAAAAAATGTTATGGTCACTGCTACCCAGATGTTCTTTTATATGGATATTCGTAATAAGCTCTGCATGGTTGGAGATGACCAGGTCCAGCAGAGCATCATTCCTAGTTGGGGCCTCTATGAACTGTACCATAAAATTGTCCTGTAGTAGATTTATAATGTTTTACACTTTAACTGTTCCTGCAGTACCATTACTCCAGTCAATTTCCGGGTAGTTAAAATCCCCCATTATCACTGTCCCAGCCCTTGCAGCCCTTTCGATCTGTGCAAGAAGCTGAGTCTCCACCTCCTCATTAACACTGGGAGGCCTATAACAAACTCCAATGATTACCTTTGTAGTACCGCCCCCCATGTGCAGTTCCACCCATAATACTTCAGCCTCATCACACTCTCATTGAATCCTTCCGATTCAAATTTGTCCGATTCAATAATATATCAAATATATAGCCATCTTCTGGAAAAACTGCAAAATGTTTACGAAATGAATGTTGAAGATACAAAATTAATTCTGAAGAAGAATCAAGTCAACCTCACTGAATATGACAAAATGAAATCCTTCAACGAACGAATGCATTCGAAATGAAACAAAAAGTTCCAGTGTGCACATGTCTATTGACCAGCCTATCTGCTTTTTAGTAAGTCAGCCTCAGAGTGTCCAAGGTACAATCTTCCGCTGTGCTGTCTTCATGAAAAGAAATCACAGTGCTCTGGGAATCCTTTGTCAAAACCAAAAAAATGTTAAGTTTGTCTGTATGTATTTAGGTATACATAAAACATTGGTCTAGACCAGGGGTCTCCAAACTTTGTATACAAAGGGCCAGTTTACTGCTCTTCAGACTTTAGGGAGGCAGGACTATGGACATCGGGAAAAGAAAATGTCCCAGTATCAGTGGGAGCAAACAATGCCCCATTTTTTTTATGCCCCATCGTTGTGTCATTGGGAGGAATTGAGCCCCATCCGTGGTGTCATTGGGAGGAATTGTGCCCCATCAGTGGGGTTATTGGGCCCTATTGTTGGTGTCATTGGACGTAACTGTGTCCCATCGTTGGTGTCATTGGGAGGAATTGTGCCCCATCAGTGGTGTCATTGGACGTAACTGTGTCCCATCGTTGGTGTCATTGGGAGGAATTGATCCCCATCAGTGGTGTTATTGGGCCCTATTGTTGGTGTCATTGGACGTAACTGTGTCCCATCGTTGGTGTCATTGGGAGGAATTGTGCCTCATCAGTGGTGTCATTGGGAGGAATTGTGCCCCATCAGTGGTGTCATTGGGAGGAATTGTGCCCCATCAGTGGTGTCATTGGGAGGAATTGTGCCCCATCAGTGGTGTCATTGGGAGGAATTGTGCCCCATCAGTGGTGTTATTGGGCCCTATTGTTGGTGTCATTAGACGTAACTGTGTGCCATCGTTGGTGTCATTGGGAGGAATTGTGCCCCATCATTGGTGTCATTAGGAGGAATTGTGCCCCATCAGTGGTGTTATTGGGCCCTATTGTTGGTGTCATTGGACGTAACTGTGTCTCATCGTTGGTGTCATTGGGAGGAATTGTGCCCCATCAGTGGTGTCATTAGGAGGAATTGTGCCCCATCAGTGGTAATATTGGGCCCTATTGTTGGTGTCATTGGACGTAACTGTGTCCCATCATTGGCGTCATTGGGAGGAATTGTGTCCCATCGTTGGTGTCATTGAGAGGAATTATGCCCCATCAGTGGTGTTATTGGGCCCTATTGTTGGTGTCATTGGACGTAACTGTGTCCCATCGTTGGTGTCATTGGGAGGAATTGTGCCCCATCAGTGGTGTCATTAGGAGGAATTGTGCCCCATCAGTGGTGATATTGGGCCCTATTGTTGGTGTCATTGGACGTAATTGTGCCCCATCATTGGTGTCATTGGGAGGAATTGCACCTCTTCATTGGTGTTGGTTGGGGGAGAATTATGCCCCATCGTTGGTGTTATTGGGAGGAATTGTGCCTCAACATTGGCGTCATTGGGAGGAATTGTGCCCCATCAGTGGTGTCATTAGGAGGAATTGTGCCCCATCAGTGGTGATATTGGGCCCTATTGTTCGTGTCATTGGACATAATTGTGCCCCATCGTTGGTGTCATTGGGAGGAATTGCACCTCTTCATTGGTGTTGGTTGGGGGAGAATTATGCCCCATTGTTGGTGTGAGTGGCTGAGGTAGTTCTCCAAGGGCCAGATAAAAGCAAGCAAAAGCCCGCATCTGGCCCCTGGGGGGGGGGGGGGCAGTTTGGAGACCACTGGTCTAGACCATCCCTTGTGAGCTAACACTTTACATTTTGTGGACCTAAAGCTATTATGCTTTTCCTTTGAAACTTCCCAGCATTTCTTTCTTCTTTTTTCTCTACTCTGACTCTTTTTTTTCCTCACTCGCTCTTTTTTATTCAGAAGTTTTATAAAGTTTCTGTAGATATTGTATTTTTATTATTTCCTAACTCTTTGCGTTGGATGTGTCCAGGATCTGCGTGGTGTGCGGTACAAAAGGACATCACGTAGTTTGCAGAGTTAATCAGAAATAGAAAGTAACAACCTCCTGTCTCCTACACCGCGGTACAACCATCCAAAAAATCCCCAATGGAACGTTGTGATTCATCCGATTCCAGAATTACTTTCATCTCTCACAGACAGCAATTTCCAATGCATCTCTGAAATCCTGGGGCCCCCAGTGACACGCACATCCTGCACAATGACAATTATTTTCTCGGTTATCTTCAGAGGAAGTCAAAGGACTCGAAAGCCGGGCAACACAAAACATCCAAATGTCATGAGATTTGATTGTAGCCGATAGTTTACAGTCAGCTTTTCTACATGATTAATTGTACTGCACACAGGAGATAGATATATATTAGGGATGCATCAATATATCAGAGGCCGATAAAGTAGCGCTCTCCTGCACTCTGTACGCAGCGAGAGTCTGAACCCTGCACTCTATATGTAGCACACTCCTGAACCCTGCACTCTGTACGCAGCGAGAGTCTGAACCCTGCACTCTATATGTGGCATACTCCTGAACCCTGCACTCTATATGTAGCACACTCCTGAACCCTGCACTCTGTACGCAGCGAGAGTCTGAACCCTGCACTCTATATGTAGCACACTCCTGAACCCTGCACTCTGTACGCAGCGAGAGTCTGAACCCTGCACTCTATATGTAGCACACTCCTGAACCCTGCACTCTGTACGCAGCGAGAGTCTGAACCCTGCACTCTATATGTAGCACACTCCTGAACCCTGCACTCTGTACGCAGCGAGAGTCTGAACCCTGCACTCTATATGTAGCGCGCTCCTGAACCCTGCACTCCATATGTAGTGTGCTCCTGAACTCTGCACTCTATACGTAGCACGCTCCTGAACCCTGCACTCTCTATGTAGCGCACTCCTGAACCCTGCACTCCATACGTAGTGTGCTCCTGAACTCTGCACTCTATACGTAGCACATTCCTGCACTTTGTACACAGTGAGAGTCTGAACCCCGCACCCTATATGTTGCGCATAACTGAACCCGGCACTCCGTACGCAGCGAGAGTCTGAGCCCTGCACTCTATATGTAGCGCACTCCTGAACCCTGCACTCTGTACGTAGTGAGAATCTGAACCCTGCACTCCATATGTAGCGCACTCCTGAACCCTGCACTCTGTACACAGTGAGAATCTGAACCGTGCACTCTATATGTAGTGCATTTCTGAACCCTGCACTCCGTACGTAGTGTGCTCCTGAACCCTGCACTCTGTACACAGTGAGAATCTGAACCCTGCACTCTATATGTAGCGCACTCCTGAACCCTGCAGTCTGTACACAGTAAGAATCTGAACCCTGCACTCTATATGTAGTGCATTCCTGAACCCTGCACTCTATATGTAGTGCATTCCTGAACCCTGCACTCTATATGTAGTGCATTCCTGAACCCTGCACTCTATATGTAGTGCATTCCTGAACCCTGCACTCTATATGTAGTGCATTCCTGAACCCTGCACTCTATATGTAGTAGAAAAAACTGATCACCTGCCCAGGTATATAACTGGCTTTTTAAACAGTGAACATGGGGGGCTGTCACTACGTGAGAAATTTCCAAAAAAGTAGAACTATCCAGTTCAACTTGCCAGCCTACCCCAATCTAATATCGGCTTTTGTTGGCAAGGAACAAGGATATGTATATCTTATCAACAAAGGGGGATAAGAAAAGCCAGTTCAAACTGTCAGCCAGTTAGCCAACTATCAAAAACCAAATTAACCTGTCTGGAAACATGCGTTTAAAAACAGGGGTTTAGTTAGCACACATTTGCAAATACATACGTAAGCCACAGAGCCGCGTCACGGCACCCTGAGTATCTGTGGTCCTAACTCTACAAGTCTAAAGAGTCCTCACAGTGGAGGCACATGCATTTAAATGGATAGAAACAAGGGCAGATAAACATGAGGGGAGCCCCACCCTTCATTAAAAAGGTTATGGGAGCGCACCTGACACCCAGCATATTGCACAACGGCAGCTAGGGAGTCCAGTGCACCCACTGAACCTACAAAGCATACAAAGAAAAAACTGATCACCTGCTCGGGTCTATAACTGGCTTTTTAAACAGTGAACATGGGGGGCTGTCACTACGTGAGAAATTTCCAAAAAAGTAGAACTATCCAGTTCAACTTGCCAGCCTACCCCAATCTAATATCGGCTTTTGTTGGCAAGGAACAAGGATATGTATATCTTATCAACAAAGGGGGATAAGAAAAAAAAAAAAACTCTATATGTAGTGCATACCTGAACCCTGCACTCCGTACGTAGTGTGCTCCTGAACCCTGCACTCTGTACACAGTGATAATCTGAACCCTGCACTCTATATGTAGCGCACTCCTGAACCCTGCACTCTATATGTAGCACACTCCTGAACCCGGCACTCTGTATGTAGCGCACTCCTGAACCCTGCACTCTATATGTAGCACACTCCTGAACCCTGCACTCTATATGTAGCGCACTCCTGAACCCTGCACTCTATATGTAGCACACTCCTGAACCCTGCACTCTATATGTAGCGCACTCCTGAACCCTGCACTCTGTATGTAGCGCACTCCTGAACCCTGCACTCTATATGTAGCACACTCCTGAACCCTGCACTCTATTATGCTTTTCCTTTGAAACTTCCCAGCATTTCTTTCTTCTTTTTTCTCTACTCTGACTCTTTTTTTTCCTCACTCGCTCTTTTTTATTCAGAAGTTTTATAAAGTTTCTGTAGATATTGTATTTTTATTATTTCCTAACTCTTTGCGTTGGATGTGTCCAGGATCTGCGTGGTGTGCGGTACAAAAGGACATCACGTAGTTTGCAGAGTTAATCAGAAATAGAAAGTAACAACCTCCTGTCTCCTACACCGCGGTACAACCATCCAAAAATTCATCCGATTCATCCGATTCCAGAATTACTTTCATCTCTCACAGACAGCAATTTCCAATGCATCTCTGAAATCCTGGGGCCCCCAGTGACACGCACATCCTGCACAATGACAATTATTTTCTCGGCTTTTTAAACAGTGAACATGGGGGGCTGTCACTACGTGAGAAATTTCCAAAAAAGTAGAACTATCCAGTTCAACTTGCCAGCCTACCCCAATCTAATATCGGCTTTTGTTGGCAAGGAACAAGGATATGTATATCTTATCAACAAAGGGGGATAAGAAAAAAAAAAAAACTCTATATGTAGTGCATACCTGAACCCTGCACTTCGTACGTAGTGTGCTCCTGAACCCTGCACTCTGTACACAGTGATAATCTGAACCCTGCACTCTATATGTAGCGCACTCCTGAACCCTGCACTCTATATGTAGCACACTCCTGAACCCGGCACTCTGTATGTAGCGCACTCCTGAACCCTGCACTCTATATGTAGCACACTCCTGAACCCTGCACTCTATATGTAGCACACTCCTGAACCCTGCACTCTATATGTAGCACACTCCTGAACCCTGCACTCTATATGTAGCGCACTCCTGAACCCTGCACTCTATATGTAGCACACTCCTGAACCCTGCACTCTATATGTAGCGCACTCCTGAACCCTGCACTCTATATGTAGCGCACTCCTGAACCCTGCACTCCGTACGTAGTGTGCTCCTAAACCCTGCACTCTGTAGCACACTCCTGGTATTTAACAATGCCCCTTTAAGACCCTCCCACTGCATTTTGGCCACACCAACCAATGGATGTGGCACGGACAGGGAGTGTTGTATTCGAGTTCCTGCACCTATTCTCTGAGGAGGGGGGTAAAAAGTCCTTCCTATAATTCAGCTTTAATGAAAGCTGTAGCTTTGAAAAGATTGGCTTTTGAAATTCCATGGACATGTTAAGGATGGCATATTTTCCCCACTGATATTCTTCAAAGATGACAGCGGCATGAAGCATCACTTTGACACACAGAACTCTTCGCCACTCATTGCCATACAAAAGCGCAAACCTTCTGCCGCAGTCACTCAGGCCTGGAATGCCAAAGCGTAATTATTAAGCCAATTTGTAGTCAGCTTAGATGAACTTTCAGCTTCTTTAGGTTTCTCCTGGGCTCTGGCTACTGGATGTGTCCTTCTGTTGCCAGTAGCCACATGAGAGCTAGATTAATCAGTGTTATTATTATTATTATTATTATTATTATACAGTATTTATATAGCGCCAAAGGGTATGCTCAGCGCTGTACAGTAGCAAGGGGGACAGAACATGAGACAAGACAGTAACAATACAATACACGAGGGGTTCGAGGGCCCTGATCTTTCGAGCTTACAATCTAGGAGGGAGGGGAAGGTGGTACAGGAGGAGGTGGCTGTGGGGGATGGAGTGGTGGGAGGAGTGGAGGAGGTTAGTTGTTAGGTGAGGTCAGGTGTTAGGTGAGGTTGGGGTAGGCATCCCTGAAGAGGAGGGTTTTCAGGGTGCACCTGAAGGTGAGGAGGGTAGGTGACAGTCTGATGGATTGGGGTAGGGAGTTCCAGAGGATGGGGGAAGTCCTAGAGAAGTCCTGCAATTGGGCGTGGGAGGAGGAGACCAGGGAGCTAGAGAGTAGGAGGTCCTGTGAGGAGCGGAGGGCTCGGGTAGGGTAGTATTTGGGTATCATGTCGGTTATGTAGTTTGGGGCGGCGTTGTGAATGGCTTTGTAGGTCAGAGTTAGCAGTTTGAATTTGATGCGTTGGCCAATCGGGAGCCAATGAAGGGATTGGCAGAGGGGGGAGGCAGATGTGGAGCGGTTGGTGAGGTGGATGAGTCTGGCCGCTGAGTTCAGGATCGACTGGAGTGGGGATAGTGTTCCTTTGGGTAGGCCAGTGAGAAGGGAGTTGCAATAGTCCAGGTGTGAGATGATGAGGGAGTGTACGAGTTGTTTGGTGGTGTCTGGGGTGAGGAATGTGCGTATCTTGGAGATGTTGCGGAGGTGGAGCCTGCAAGATCTAGATAGCAGTTGGCTGTGGGGTAGGAAGGAGAGGTGGGAGTCCAGGGTGACACCCAGGACTTTGGCATGTGGGGTGGGAGAGATGGTGGCGTTGTTAGTAGTGATGGAGATTCTGTTATGAATATTTGTTATTCCCTGGCCAACCAGTAGTAGTTTCCCAGTCATTGGTGCATGTTGGGAGAGGGTATAAATGCCAAGGGAGTGACCTTTGAAAGTCGTTCTGTTCTCCCCTGGGCCTCCTGCCTGGAGGAGTGGTGTGTTGTGCTTCTGAAACTTCTTAGGCCTGCTTCCTGAGAGGAAGACTGAGACTTGGGTTTGGGGCCTAGTCTTTAGAGCCTGCGAACTAAAGAGCCATTGAGGACCTCCAGGTGTCTTGAGGGGCTTGGAGGAGCTCGGATGTGGAGTTTGGACCTCACTGGTGTATGGTGTCTTCTATTCAGGCACCTGAATTTTTCAAGTATCGTACAGTCAGGAGCTACGATCACAGAATACCGGGTCAGCTTCAACGTTCCTTATCTGTGAGGACTTGTTTTGTTTTTGTGGAGTATTCTGGTTCATGGGTGTCCTGTGTCCCATCCCTCTGAGTTTTTGTTATGAGTAATACACGCCATTCTGTTTTGCATCCTAAAGTTACTGGCGCCCATCTGCTCACATCCCATTATTGCCAAAGTAATCTATACCCTGAGGAGAAATTTCTGCCCACCCTGCCTCTGGAGGACCTCCAGGTGTCTTGAGGGGCCCGGAGAAGCTTGGATGTGGAGTTTGGACCTCACTGGTGTATGGTGTCTTCTATTCAGGGTGCTGAAGTTTTCAAGTATCGTACAGTCAGGAGCTACTATCACAGAATACTGGGTCAGCTTCAAGGTTCCTTATCTGTGAGGACTGTGAGTACTTTTGTTCTGTTTTTGTGGAGTATTCTGGTTCATGGGTGTCCTGTGTCCCATCCCTCTGAGTTTTTGTTATGAGTAATACACGCCATTTTGTTTTGCATCCTAAAGTTACAAGCGCCCATCTGCTCACATCCCATTATTGCCGAAGTAATCTATACCCTGAGGAGAAATTTCTGCCCACCCTGCCTCTGGAGGACCTCCAGGTGTCTAGAGGGGCTTGGAAAAGCTCGAATGTGGAGTTTGGACCTCACTGGTGTATGGTGTCTTCTATTCAGGGTGCTGGCAGCTGAAGTTTTCAAGTATCGTACAGTCAGGAGCTACCATCACAGAACACTGGGTCGGTTTCAAGGTTCCTTATCTGTGGGGACTTTTGTTCTGCTTTTGTGGAGTATTCTGGTTCATGGGTGTCCTGTGTCCCATCCCTCTGAGTTTTTGTTATGAGTAATACACGCCATTTTGTTTTGCATCCTAAAGTTACTGGCGCCCATCTGCTCACATCCCATTATTGCTGTAGTAATCCACACCCTGAGGATAAATTTCTGCCCACCCTAGAGGACCTCCAAGTGTCTTGAGGGGCTTGGAGAAGCTCGGATGTGGAGTTTGGACCTCACTGGTGTATGCTGTCTTCTATTCAGGGTGCTGAAATTTTTGCCCACCCTGCCTCTGGGGGTTACCATCATGCCTCCAGAGGTTAGAAGGGGTGCTACACCTGTATACTAAAACCACAGCATTTTGCTTCTGTCAAAACTTGAAGAACACGGTGCTTTCCGGCAGTATGTCAGTCTATCTCTCTCTGTCCCATTCCATAGCTCTACCCAGCTGGTCATGCTCTCAGATGTTACTCTCTCACTCCCAGGTATACCAGTACTCACGTCAGAAGACATTTGGCCTGGCTTAGAAAGCCTTTTGCATCCCACTCACAGTCCACATCAGACCCTAATAAGAGTCAGGACGATGACAGCTGGTCCTTCTGGGTGTTATACTACTTCAGTCCCTTGATGGGCCCTTAGCAGTAGTTGACCACATCCACATGGCTGTGGGGTGTTTGGCTTCCATGCCGTGTCTCACTAGCCTCCTCCCAACTTGGCCTTATATGAGCGCTAGCTCCACCCATTACACCACTGCAAGAAGGCATTGTCGAAAAGGAGACCTAACCCTTAATGACATAATTCCCTAGTACCACGCTATTTTGGGACACAGTCACCTAGCGGCAGTCTATCTAACAGCACCTGCTTACAGGTCTCAAGGCAGCAGCTCCTCCAGAAGTCCACGCCCACTGCCTACACTCTCCTGATGTAAGTTGCAGCAGCCCCACTCTCTGGACCCTGAACTGAATTTGGATGGGAGAGCTCTGCAGGGCAGGGGGATCTGCACTCCTGAACATTGCACTCTGTATGTAGCGCACTCCTGAACCCTGCTATCGGTATGTAGTGCACTCCTGAACTCTGCACTTTGCACGTAGCGTGCTCCTGAACCCTGCTATCGGTATGTAGCACACTCCTGAACCCTGCATTCTGTATGTAGCTCGCTCCTGAACCCTGCACTTTGTATGTAGTGCTCTCCTAAGCTCTGCACTCTGTATGTAGCTCGCTCCTGAACTCTGCACTCTGTATGTAGCTCGCTCCTGAACTCTGCACTCTGTATGTAGCTTGCTCCTGAACTCTGCACTTTGCACGTAGCGTGCTCCTGAACCCTGCTATCGGTATGTAGCGCACTCCTGAACATAGCGTGCTCCTGAACCCTGCTATCGGTATGTAGCACACTCCTGAACTCTGCATTCTGTATGTAGCTCGCTCCTGAACCCTGCACTTTGTATGTAGTGCTCTCCTGAACCCTGCACTTTGTATGTAGTGCTCTCCTAAGCTCTGCACTCTGTATGTAGCTTGCTCCTGAACTCTGCACTCTGTATGTAGCGCGCGCCTGAACGCTGCACTCTGTATGTAGCGCACGCCTGAACGCTGCACTCTGTATGTAGCACGCACCTGAACGCTGCACTCTGTATGTAGCGCGCACCTGAACGCTGCACTCTGTATGTATCGCGTGCCTGAACGCAACACTCTGTATGTAGCGCGCGCCTGAACACTGCACTCTGTATGTAGCGTGCGCGCCTGAACTTTGCACTTTTTTATGTAGCTCGCTCCTGAACCCTAAACTCTGTACATAGCGTGCTCCTGAATCCTGCTCTTTGTTTTGAATTCCTGTAGTGTAGTGCTCTGCATTCTGTGTGTAGTGTGCTCCTGAACTCTGCATTCTGAATGTTTTGCATTCCTGAACCCTGCACCCAGTACGTAGCATGCTCTTGAACCCTGCACTTTGTATGTAGTGCGCTCCTGAAATCTGTACTCTATGTGGCATGCTCATAAACCCTGCACTTTGTACGTAGTGCACTCCTCAACTCTGTATTCTGTATGTAGCGCTCTCCTGAACTCTGCACTCTGTACATAGAGCACTCCTCAACTCTGTATTCTGTATGTAGCGCTCTCCTGTACTCTGTACGCAGCGAGCGTCTGAACCCTGCACTCTATATGCAGCACACTCCTGAACCCTGCACTCTATATGCAGCACACTCCTGAACCCTGCACTCCGTGTGTAGTGTGCACCTAAACCCTGCACTCTGTATGTAGCACACTCCTTGTATTTACCAATGTACCTTTAAGACCCTCCCACTGTTTTTGCAATTTGGCCACACCCACCAATTGATATGACATGGTCAGGGGGTGTTGTGGTTGAGTTCCTGCACCTATTTTCTGAGGAGGGGGGTGGGAAAGTCCTTCCTATAATTTAATCAAAGCTACAGCAATGAAAAGATTGACTTTTGAAATTCCCTGAACAAATATGCGATTTTTGTGATTGGGTTTTGATGTTTATGAAATGGAATGGTTCCGGATGTAAGTAGATTATTTACATTTAGATTAACACAGTTACGTCCGGTCAGTGATACTATATCCTTTATTATCACCTTATACTTTTATTATCACTTTTTTTTTTTTACATTCACCTTTATACATTCAGATTGCATTTCTATTTAAAATGTGTGATTATGTTCACAGGAAGCGATAATAATTAAAGCTCAACTCCAGGAATTCAACTTTCTAACATGCAGCTGATTACTATGGGGGAAATTTATTGAGACACCTTGTGGATTTATTACTTTAACCCCTTCCAGTCCAGACACTTTGCCCCCCTTCCAGTCCGGACGCTTTGCCCCCCTTCCAGTCCGGACGCTTTCCCCCCCTTCCAGTCCGGACGCTTTCCCCCCCTTCCAGTCCGGACGCTTTGCCCCCCTTCCAGTCCGGACGCTTTCCCCCCCTTCCAGTCCGGACGCTTTCCCCCCCTTCCAGTCCGGACACTTTGCCTCCCTTCCAGTCCGGACGCTTTCCCCCCCTTCCAGTCCGGACACTTTCCCCCCCCTTCCAGTCCGGACACATTCCCCCCCTTCCAGTCCGGACACTTTCCCCCCCTTCCTGTCCGGACACTTTCACCCCCTTCCAGTCCGGACGCTTCCCCCCCCCCCTTCCTGTCCGGACACTTACCCCCCTTCCAGTCCGAACACTTTCCCCCCCTTCCAGTCCGGACACTTTGCCCCCCTTCCAGTCCGGACGCTTTCTCCCCCTTCCAGTTCGGACACTTTCCCCCCCTTCCAGTCCGGACACTTTCCCCCCCTTCCTGTCCGGACACTTTCTCCCCCTTCCAGTTCGGACACTTTCCCCCCCTTCCAGTCCGGACACTTTCCCCCCCTTCCTGTCCGGACACTTTCCCCCTCTTCCAGTCCGGACGCTTTCCCCCCCTTCCAGACCGGACACTTTCACCCCCTTCCAGTCCAGACACTTTCACCCCCTTCCAGTCCGGACACTTCCCCCCCTTCCAGTCCGGACGCTTTGCCCCCCTTCCAGTCCGGACGCTTTCCCCCCCTTCCAGTCCGGACACTTTGCCCCCCTTCCAGTCCGGACGCTTTCCCCCCCCCTTCCAGTTCGGACACATTCCCCCCCTTCCTGTCCGGACACTTTCACCCCCTTCCAGTCCGGACGCTTCCCCCCCCCCCCCTTCCTGTCCGGACACTTTCACCCCCTTCCGGTCCAGACACTTTCACCCCCTTCCGGTCCAGACACTTTCACCCCCTTCCGGTCCGGACACTTTCACCCCCTTCCGGTCCGGACGCTTCCCCCCCTTCCGGTCCGGACGCTTCCCCCCCCCCCCTTCCTGTCCGGACACTTTCACCCCCTTCCTGTCCAGGCCAATTTTCAGCTTTCAGCGCTATCACACTTTGAATGACAATTGCGCGGTCATGCAACACTGGACTCATGAATTTTTTAGCATTTTTTTGAGACAGATAAAGTTTTATTTTGGTGGTATTTATTCACCGCTGGGATTTTTATTTTTTTTGCTATATAAATGAAAAAGTCCCAAAATGTTGAAAAAAAGTGTTTTTCTTATACAATTTTGCAAATAATCTTTCTTCATAAATCTTGGCTAAAATTTATTCTGTTATCTTTTTGGTAAAAAAAAATAACCCAAATTTAGTTTATAATCAAAAATTATAATTTAAAAAAAAATGTTTTTACATTTTTATTTTATTTTTTTATATTATATTTGTTTTTTTTGGGGGTTTTTTTACTGTCACACTAGCAGTACAGGGTCACCATGGTGACAATCCACCACTTGTGGGGGGTGATGAAGATTTTTTTTTTCTTTTTTTACACTGATTGCTTTTACACCCATAAAGGCTGTAAAAGCAATTATTTCTCCTTCTCTCTGGCTGCATTCCTGCAGCCATTGAGAAATACTGTGTGAGCTGTGATTGGTCACAGCTTGTCACATGGTACAAGGCTGTTGTGAATAGCCCTGTACCATGTGACCTCTGTGATCATTCACAGATTTCACACGTAGTAAGCAATGATGTCAGAAGTGACATCTTGCTTACTACTCTACATGTGATCACTGATTGGCCAACCAGTGATCACATGATCGGGACCTCGCACAGAGGTCCCGTACGACGATCGGTGTTCCACTGTGTCCGGAGGGAGTGCGCACAAGCAGGGGGTGGGGAGGCCGTTTATAAACAGCCACCCGACCCTCCACTGCCACCGTCCAGCCGTTTATATACAACGGCCGGACGGGAAGTGGTTAATTTACTGTGTGCTGGGTGCGTAACTATGGCTATACTTCTGCTGCTCTGATATTGGCCCTTCTGGTGTCAGCCCCTGCAAGTACAGAGTCGCATTCAGCTGCTCTACCCAGGGGCGGACTGACAACTCATGGGGCCCCCGGGCAATAGGGGATCTACAAGGTGTACTGGTGTGCTGTGGATCCAATATATATATATGGTTCATCACTGAAGTAAGGACAGAAGTGCCCATTAATTCCAGCGGCTCCTTCGGGGGTGAGCACTACAACACTTTTAGACTTGATCCTATTTCAGTTTTTTGTATCTAACAAGTTCTAATATGCAAAGTCTTGCAGTGGCAAATGATATACAGGCAGATGATATACAGGAAAATGATATACAGGCAAATGATGTACAGGAAAATGATATACAGGCAAATGATATACAGGAAAATGATATACAGGCAAATGATGTACAGGAAAATGATATACAGGCAAATGATATACAGACAAATGGTATACAGACAAATGATGTACAGGCAAATGATGTACAGGCAAATGATATACAGACAAATGGTATACAGACAAATGATGTACAGGCAAATGATGTACAGGAAAATGATATACAGGCAAATGGTATACAGACAAATGGTATACAGGCAAATGATGTACAGGAAAATGATATACAGGCAAATGGTATACAGACAAATGGTATACAGGAAAATGATATACAGACAAATGATATACAGACAATGATATACAGACAAATGATATACAGACAAATGGTATACAGGAAAATGATATACAGACAAATGATATACAGACAATGATATACAGACAATGATATACAGACAAATGATATACAGACAAATGATATACAGACAATGATATACAGACAATGATATACAGACAAATGATATACAGACAAATGGTATACAGGCAAATGGTATACAGACAAATGATATACAGACAAATGATATACAGACAAATGATATACAGGCAAATGATATACAGACAAATGGTATACAGGCAAATGGTATACAGACAAATGATGTACAGGCAAATGATATACAGACAAATGGTATACAGGCAAATGGTATACAGACAAATGATGTACAGACAAATGATATACAGGCAAATGATATACAGACAAATGGTATACAGACAAATGGTATACAGACAATGATATACAGACAATGATATACAGACAAATGATATACAGACAAATGGTATACAGGCAAATGGTATACAGACAAATGATATACAGACAAATGATATACAGGCAAATGATATACAGACAAATGGTATACAGGCAAATGGTATACAGACAAATGATGTACAGGCAAATGATGTACAGGCAAATGGTATACAGGCAAATGGTATACAGACAAATGGTATACAGGCAAATGGTATACAGACAAATGATGTACAGACAAATGATGTACAGGCAAATGATATACAGACAAATGGTATACAGACAAATGGTATACAGACAAATGATGAACAGGCAAATGGTATACAGACAAATGGTATACAGACAAATGGTATACAGGCAAATGATATACAGGCAAATGATATACAGACAAATGGTATACAGGTAAATGATATACAGACAAATGATATACAGACAAATGGTATACAGGCAAATGGTATACAGACAAATGGTATACAGGCAAATGATATACAGGCAAATGATATACAGACAAATGGTATACAGGAAAATGGTATACAGACAAATGATATACAGACAAATGATATACAGACAAATGGTATACAGACAAATGATATACAGACAAATGGTATACAGACAAATGATATACAGGCAAATGGTATACAGGAAAATGGTATACAGACAAATGGTATACAGACAAATGATATACAGACAAATGGTATACAGACAAATGATATACAGACAAATGGTATACAGACAAATGATATACAGGCAAATGATATACAGACAAATGATATACAGACAAATGGTATACAGACAAATGATATACTGGCAAATGGTATACAGACAAATGATATACAGACAATTGGTATACAGACAAATGATATACAGGCAAATGGTATACAGACAAATGATATACAGGCAAATGATATACAGACAAATGATATACAGGCAAATGATATACAGACAAATGATATACAGGCAAATGATATACAGACAAATGATATACAGCCAAATGGTATACAGGCAAATGATATACAGGCAAATGATATATAGACAAATGATATACAGGCAAATGATATACAGACAAATGATATACAGACAAATGGTATACAGACAAATGGTATACAGGCAAATGGTATACAGACAAATGATATACAGACAAATGTTATACAGACAATTGGTATACAGACAAATGATATACAGACAAATGTTATACAGACAAATGGTATACAGACAAATGGTATACAGGCAAATGATATACAGGAAAATGGTATACAGACAAATGATATACAGACAAATGATATACAGACAAATGGTATACAGACAAATGATATACAGACAAATGATATACAGACAAATGATATACAGGCAAATGATATACAGACAAATGTTATACAGACAAATGATATACAGACAAATGTTATACAGACAAATGATATACAGACAAATGATATACAGACAAATGGTATACAGACAAATGATATACAGACAATTGGTATACAGACAAATGGTATACAGACAAATGATATACAGACAAATGTTATACAGACAAATGATATACAGGAAAATGATATACAGACAAATGGTATACAGGAAAATGGTATACAGACAATTGGTATACAGACAAATGGTATACAGACAAATGTTATACAGACAAATGGTATACAGGCAAATGATATACAGGAAAATGGTATACAGACAAATGATATACAGACAAATGATATACAGACAAATGGTATACAGACAAATGATATACAGACAAATGATATACAGGCAAATGATATACAGACAAATGGTATACAGACAAATGATATACAGACAAATGATATACAGACAATTGGTATACAGACAAATGGTATACAGACAAATGGTATACAGGCAAATGATATACAGGCAAATGATATACAGACAAATGGTATACAGACAAATGATATACAGACAAATGATATACAGACAAATGATATACAGGCAAATGATATACAGACAAATGGTATACAGACAAATGATATACAGACAAATGATATACAGACAAATGATATACAGGCAAATGGTATACAGACAAATGGTATACAGACAATTGGTATACAGACAAATGGTATACAGGTAAATGGTATACAGGTAAATGATATACTGTACAGACAATCACCTTTTCCCATTCATAAGTCGACAAATGTTGGTTTAGCATGACAATATTTAATTCTATTCAATTTCAATAAAACGGAAGGTTTCCCGTCTCAGGGGATCAGACTTTTTCTTTTTTTTTTTTTCCCCGAGAATCTAAGCTGACATTTCTCTTATCTAATAAGCGGCTTTTGGAATCTCTACAACCTGCATGAATGATTATGTAAATATTGTGGACCGCTGCGCCTGCTTTCCCAACTTCACAAAGTCCTCCACGGTGCCCACTTTACATCTCCTATTGGAAGACACAATGCGGAGCAGATTGCAGGCGCCCGCTCATTCTTCATGTTACTGTAAAATGTTGACAATCCTGGCCGGGATGAGAAGGTAACAGAGGCGATGAAGTGTGTATATTACAGAGATTGTGTATCTGTAGAATATTCTAGAGACGTTTATGATTTATGAGAATTTGCTGAATGCAGACGGCTGGCTGACGCTTGTTTATTAAAGCAGTAAAATCTTTGAAAACGAAGTTAGAACTAGAAAGGCTTTTTGGAAGTTTGTTGAGTTGGTCACCAGACCCTTCATAGGAACAACAACCTTCCTACAAGATCATATATACGTGCATTCAAAGGAAGGCCCAGGTAAAAAAAAAGACCTAAACGAAGGGCCGGCATGTCAGGGGTTAAAGGGGGTTGGGAGAGGAGAGTCCCATTAGCAAAAGGGGGGATTCTAAATGGTTTTAAGGAGAGAGCGGATGGAGCTGCAAAGGGTGGTGTGGCAGGGGGTCTTCAGTCTGAAGGCAAGCTTCCCTCCCGCTCGCCCGTTGTTTTATGGTTTGTCTTGGTGGTGGTTGTGCCATATTGGTGTTGGACGACGGGCGGTGTGCAAGGTCCTCGTTGGTTACTGTGGGCACATGACTATTGCACCAGAGATAGGCTTGTCCACTCCCCATTACCACCATGACCGTTCTGTACAAACCCCCCTTTCCCCTTAACCCATTATACTTACAAAACACATGACACCAATTTTTGGAGTAAATGGCCAACATGGCCTTTTATTAACAACACAAATTTAAATACACAAACCATTCCTTATAACAGAAACCCAAAGAATTGTTGTTGGTCTTCGAAGGCACCCCCAAACAATCCGAAATGCACCTGCGGACAACCATATACACAAGGCCTCCAGCCGCAACCAACCAGCTCGGAGACAACCATACCGTCCGCAGTGCAGCACCACCACCTTCCAGTTAAACCTTGGTTAACTGGGAATGTCCCCGGGCACACCATACCACCGATGGGTCCCACACCATTGTTTTTACCTTCCAAGATAAGAACCATCTCCAAAGACCAACAACCGCCCATGAACCAACATAACCCCCCCTATTCCTAGAGGGACCCAATACTCACCAAAAACAGGGAGGGCGGGAGGGAAGCTCACACTCCTGACGTCCAGCTCCAACTGACGCCCCCTCACTGAAATCCCCCACCCTAAGGTGCAGCAAACCCCACCTACCCTCAACCTTCTACCAACCAGATACCCCCACTATCAAAACAAACCACTTGGAGCTGACCTTAACCCTTTCTGTTCCTCCTTCCCCACTCTGGGCCTAGTCATGCATGCCCTGCGCTATTTCTTCTTTCTTTTTTGCTACGGGCATTTGTTTTTAGAAGTTTGTTGAGTTGGTCACCAGACCCTTCATAGGAACAACAACCTTCCTACAAGATCATATATACGTGCATCTAAAGGAAGGCCCAGGTTATAAAAAAGATCTAAACGAAGGGCCGGCGTGTCAGGGGTTAAAGGGGGTTGGGAGAGGAGAGTCCCATTAGCAAAAGGGGGGATTCTAAATGGTTTTAAGGAGGGAGCGAGTGGAGCTGCAAGGGGTGGTGGTGGCAGGGGGTCTTCAGTCTGAAGGCAAACTTCCCTCCCGCTTGCCCGTTGTTTTATGGTTTGTCTTGGTGGTGGTTGTGCCATATTGGTGTTTGGGGGACGACCGGCGGGGTGCAAGGTCCTCGTTGGTTACTGTGGGCACAAGAAAAGGCACTTTGTAGGAACCTGTCTGAGGTACGGCTTCCAGTTGTTCCAGTGGGGGTATCTGCGGTGGTGTCTCCGAGTCAATGGTGTTGCGGCTGGAGGCCTAGTTGAGCAGGACGCAGGTATTCGTTTTCTTGATGCCTATTGGGACCTTGAAAGAACGTATGTTTATACTGTGTTTCTGTTATTTATTAATGGTTGTAATAAAAGGCAGTTTTTGGGCCATTGACTCCATTTTGTTGTCAGTGTGGTTACTTAGGTTAAGGATCGGGGGTAGGTATTGGTTCCATGGGACTGGATCAAGCCATCTTTAGTCCCCTGGTCAAGGCAGAATAAGGACCTAATTATCTCTATCCATTCATTAGCAGCGTTTTGAGCCCAAACACCGCTACCCTCGAAAGTACCGGGAGCCGAACTGGCCCAATTCCTCTTCTAAGTGGAACCAACATCCAACATCTGCCATATTTATATTCATTCAAAAGGTAATTTCAATCTGAATAATGTGCAAGTTAGCAGACTGTAACATGTAGGTGTTTTAAAGATATGAACCCCTTCACACCTAAGGGTAAAACAAATCGTAATGCCTAAGTCAAATTTTGCAACTTTGAAGTGTTAGCAAAACCATCCGTATCATCGCAACTACTTTGTGCATCCGGGTGGCTTTTGTTTTAGGCCAAATTAGGCTTTCATTTGGTGGTAAATAGTAATTAATATCGCCTGATTTTTATTAATAATAATATCATCATCAAAAGGAAAACTGGCCCAAAATATTTAAAAAAAAAAAAAAAATTTAACCACTTGACCTCCAGAGGATTTACCCCCTTAATGACCACGCCTCTTTTTGCCACTCGGCGCTGCACTAATTCAACTGATAATTGCGCGGTCATGCAATGCTGCACCCAAACGAAATTTACGTCCTTTTATTCACACAAATAGAGCTTTCTTTTGGTGGTATTTGATCATCTGTGCGCTTTTTATTTTTCATGCTATAAACAAAAAAAGGCCAAAAATTTTGAAGAAAAACTATATTTTTTACTTTCAGCTATAAAAAATATATAGTAAACTCAAAGTTGGTTATAAATTTAGGCCAAAATGTATTCTGCTCTATGTTTTTGGTAAAAAAAAATCCTAATAAGTGTATATTGATTGCTTTGTGTGAAGTTATAGCGTCTACAAACTATGGTATAGATACTGCAATTTACACCATTTTTCTGCTATACAGCGCTGCGCTAGTTTAACAGACAATTGCGCGGTCATGCAATACGGTACATAAATGAAATTTACATCCTTTTTTTCCCACAAATTGATCTTTCTTTTGGTGGTATTTGATCGCCTGTACGGTTTTTATTTTTTGCGCTATAAAAAAAAAGGCTGACAATTTTGAGGAAAAAAAAACAATATTTTAGACTTTTTGCTATAAAACATGTCCAGTAAAAAAAAATTTAAAAATCAAATTTCGTCATAAATTTCGGCCAAAATGCATTCTGCGACATGTCTTTGCTACAAAAAAAAACCCAATACGTGTAAATTAATTGGTTTACGTGAAAGTTATAGTGTTTACAAATGGCGGGAAAGATACTGGGATTTTTAGGTTTTTTTTATACTAATAATGGTGGCGATCAGCGACTTATGGCAGTGATTAGGAATTTATGGCGGCGATCAGCGACTTATATCGGGACTGCGGCGGACATTCTGACATTGGGGGGTACTGACTTGGGGTCACAGACATCCCCAGTGACACCAATACAGTGATCAGTGCAAAAAAAAAAACACTGACACTGTACTAATGGCACTGGGGAGGAAGGGGTTAACTTTATTTTGCAGGGAAGGGTTAACTGTGTGAGGGGAGTGTTTTACTAGGGGGCGGGGTGTGTGCTGCAGGGGACACCGCTGATCGGGAGAGAGAAACTCTTCTGTCCTGATCAGCGTGTCAGGAGCTGTCAGGGAACTGACAGAAAGCACAGCTGCTGCAGCTGTGCTCTCTGTCAGCGATTGCCGCCGATCGCCGGGACATAGCCGGTAACGACCGGCTGCGACCCAGCGACTGACATCCGTGGCTGTGATCGGTGGGACAGGTAGGGCGGCGGCGTGCCTCGCGCGCGCCCCCTACCTGTTTACAAAACACACATTTTAAAACGTGCTTTTGCCCAGCCGTGCCGCCCTGCCGCCATATTTCTACAGTGGCTGGGCGGCATGTGGTTAATTTAGCTCTGTTTCTCTTGTTACTACCATAACCCGCCACCAAAGAACAACCCAAAATAAATTCTCCAGCTCCTCATATGTGGCTGTCATTTGTTGCTTGAACCCACAGTACGGTCCAGAAACAATAGTTTTAAGCATTTTTTTTTTGTCTGAACTAAAATACTGACATTAACACTAACTAACTGGCACTGATATGAATTTACAGAAAAAAAAAAAAACCTGACCCTAACATTTGACCCTGACCTTGACCCAAACACTAACCCTGGCACTAACCTAGATCAAACCTTGATCTATGTATCAAAAAATACAAATTCAATTATTATTATTATTATTTTCACCAAAGAAATGTAGCAGAATACATTTTGACCTAAATTTATGAAGAAATGTTATTTACTTTTAATTTTATAATAGAAACAAAGAAAAGTGCGTTCTTTTGTTTTTTTTGGGTTTTGTTTTTTTTTTTTTAATGTTTCAGGTGTTTTTTGTTTTATTTAGCAAAAAAATACAAAATTCGGCGGTGATTGATGACCACCAAAAGAAAGCTCTATTTGTGTGAAAAAAATGATAACAATTTCATATGCGTAATTGTCATTCAAAGTGCGCTGGCGCTGAAAGCTGAAAATTGGCCGAGGGAAGGAAGGGGGTAGAAGCAGGGGCGGACTGACAACTCATGGGGCCCCCAGGCAATAGGGGATCATGGGGCCCCTGAGTCATCCCTGCTAGTCCAACCCTCAAGAGAAATGGAATGATCTGATTGGACGACATTGACAGGAGCTGCGTGTATCCAAAAGTACCGAATAAAACAAAATTAATTTTGGACTATTTCGTTATGTTATGATTCAGAAATTTTGATGGATCCACCTCAGGGGCGGACTGATAACTCATGGGGCCCCCGGGCAATAGGGGATCATGGGGCCCCTGTGTCCTTGTCCAAATTCAAAAAAGCCTATGAAAAAGGTATCAGGGGCATCTCATGGGGCCCCCTACTGACCCCGGGCCCTCGGGCAGTGCCTGAGCAGGGGCGGACTGACCATTTGGAAACTCGGGCACTGCCCGAAATGGCATGCATCTACATGATTTGAGATGAAGTCATCTTCTGCTATTTAGGCCTGACGGCCAAAATGTGTATTTACTGGATATTGTACTGACCATGTAGATAATAAACCTCACCACACTTGGATGTTACTGCGTTGTTGGCTGGATCCTATTTCTGGACACTGGTTTTCCCAGATCCTGTATGGGCCCTGGTTTCAGCAATGTTTACTTTCTTCCTAGGACCTTCACTACCTTCAGCACTTCCAGACTCTCTTGTTTGCCGCCTGCCATGATCTCTGTCTGAACCTGACTACCACCTTGCCTGCCGCCAGCCATGATCTCTGTCTGAACCTGACTACCACCTTGTTTGTGGCCTGCCATGATCTCTGTCTGAATCTGACTACCACCTTGCCTGCTGCCAGCCATGATCTCTGTCTGAACCTGACTATCACCTTGTCTGCTGCCTGCCATGATCTCTGTCTGAACCTGACTACCACCTTGTCTGCCACCTGCCATGATCTCTGTCTGAACCTGACTACCACCTTGTTTGTTGCCTGCCATGATCTCTGTCTGAGCCTGACTACCACCTTGTTTGTTGCCTGCCATGGTCTCTGTCTGACCCTGACTACGACCTTGCCTGCCGCCAGCCATGATCTCAGTCTGAACCTGACTACCACCTTACCTGCCGCCAGCCATGATCTCTGTCTGAACCTGACTACCACCTTGTTTGTTGCCTGCCATGATCTCTGTCTGAACCTGACTACCACCTTGCCTGCCGCCAGCCATGATCTCTGTCTGAACCTGACTACCACCTTGTTTGTTGCCTGCCATGATCTCTGTCTGAACCTGACTACCACCTTGTCTGCCGCCTGCCATGATCTCTGTCTGAAACTTACTACCACCTTGTTTGTTGCCTGCCATGATCTCTGTCTGAACCTGACTACCACCTTGTTTGTTGCCTGCCATGATCTCTATCTGAGCCTGACTACCACCTTGTCTGCTGCCTGCCATGATCTCTGTCTGAACCCGACTACCACCTTGTCTACCGCCTGCCATGATCTCTGTCTGAACCCGACTACCACCTTGTCTACCGCCTGCCATGATCTCTGTCTGAACCCGACTGCCACCTTGTCTGCCGCCTGCCATGATCTCTGTCTGAACCTGACTCAACTACTCTTGTCTGGAGCATCATATAGAAGCTTCCACATGTTAGTCCTTTTGTCCCATCAACCCCCTTGGTGAGGTGATCCTAAGGCCGCAATGTGGTACCAGCAGGGTTTCCAGCCCATCAACAGCAATCACAGCAGATCACATGACAATTGTAAACAATGATTGGCTAGAAATTTTTGAAGAACAGTTATTTATTTGCAAAATTTTATAACCAAAACAAAGAAAATTTATTTTTTATTTTTTCAAAATGTTGTCTTTTTTTTTTAAATTTATTTATTTAGCAACAAATAAAAAACCCAGTAGTGAATAAATACCATGAAATGAAAGCTCTACATTTGTGAAAAACAAATAACAATTTAGTTTGGGTACCACACAATTGACAATGTCATTCAAAGTGTGACCGCGATGAAAATTGGCCTGGACAGGAAGGGGATGAAAGTACCCGTATCCCCAATATAGGTTGGAATTTCTGCTGAAATCTCTTAATGTCCTGAAAAGCTAATCTGGTTTTTCCTTTTACATGCTCAGCCTCAACTTTCTGACAAATATCTCTGAGTTATCCTTTTTTATCTTTCCGAATTTGACATTGAAACCTTCAATTCATTTGTGATCCTTTTATTCTGTCACCAGAGATGTTGGCTTGCCTTCTTTGTTCTGCTGCTTTTCTAGTCTCTTCTGAAATCCCAGGTGACCTCTTGGCTCTTTTTCTTCATCTGTGATGTTCTTTCAGCTTCTTCACTAATTATGGTTTTGATGTCGTTTCATAACTCTTCGATCTCTCAATCTTTCGTATCCAGAACTGCACATCTGTTGCTTAGTTTGATCCAGTAATCTTGTGATATATTTTCACTATCATAACTTGGAAGGCCTCTAATGATCCTTTGCTTGCAGAGCTTTACCTTGATCTTGCATGTCAAAAGCTCGTGGTCGTCGCCACAACCAGCTCCTGGTTTATTCTTTGCGGTCAACGCTGCAGATTTCCACCTCTGTCCTATGCAGATGAAGTCAAGTTGATTATGATGCATGCTATTTGGAGAGGTCCATGAGTATAGTCCACGCTTGGTTGGTTGGTTTTGCAAGTCAAAATTACCAACCACTGCATCTTCGAATTTACATCCTACTTTTGAACTGAAGTCCCCCATCATTATCAGTGGATCTTGATTTGCTGCTTGATCTATTTCACTTCATGAAACAACTCTTCCACCTCATCTTATGCATCTGATGTCAGGGTGTTGTCTTGGGTCAGGGTGACATTGATCGGCCTTCCCTGTAGACGGATTGAGATGACTCTATCACTGACAGTATTGTGTTTTAGTACCGTCTGTGAAAGCTTATTGTTGAGGATAAATGCCTAACCATTTTCCCAATACGTGTCATGACCAGAATAGCATAGCCAATGTTCATTTGATCAAAAGTGTCCCTATCCCAGTGGTCTCCAATCTGCAGCCCAGGGGCCAGACGCGGCCCTTTGTTTACTTTTTATATTTCATCCACTGATACCAACAATTGCCTCAAGTGACACCATTGAAGGGGGCACAATTCCTCCCAATGACACCAATGATGGGGCACAATTTTTCCCAATGACATACAACAATGGGGACCAATAACTTCCAATGATGTGGCACTATTCCTCCCAATTACAATAATGATGGCGAACAATTACTCCCACTGATACCAACAATGGGGTAGAATTCCTACCACTGACAGCACAGTTGGGGATTGTTTTTCCCACTGGCATTGGGACCTTTTCTACTCCCAGTGGCCACTTTCTGGCCCCCCTGAAGTCTAAAGGACAGTAACTGGACCTTTGTTTAGAAAGTTTGGAGACCCCTGCCCTATCCTGTCCATTTTAGTTAACTGACTCCTAATAAATCGATGTTGGTGCAGCACCCTTTTAGTCAGCTAGGGGGAGCTCTACCTCTAATTGTTAGTAAGGAGGGCTGGGTATCAGCCTGGGTGTGATAGCCAGGTGGGTAAATTTTTGGTCAGAGCTGAGAGGCTCTGCAGACCAGCTCTCTGGGACTCTGTGCTAGAACTTTGGAGAAACATCTAGAAGCCAGTGGGTGGAGGTGAGGAGTGGCTGGTGTGTACTTTTAGAGGATCCTGGCCATTCCCAAACAGGAGGCTTGGCAAGGGGCCAGGAGAGCCTTTAAGAGTAACTGAGCCTCCTCAGCAGCAAGAGAGTTTGGGTGGAAGATAAGGAAGTGAGGCTGGAGAGCAGGAGCCTGGGAGAAGGCCCAGATGGAAAGGTGCTCACCTCCAGGCAGGGAGCTTGGAAGGAGGAAAGCTTGGGAATTCACCGGCCTCCAGAGAGAGGACCACCTGTGTGGCAGGAAAGGAGTGGCACAGCTAGAAGACCTGGTTTCAGCCACCAACCCACCAGCAACACAGGAGAAGGATGAGTGAGTAGACCTGCGCCCCCTGGGCCAGATAGGGGAAGGAGCACTCTGGTGGGAAACCAGATTAGCAACTAACCAGGACTGTCTTCCCTTAAAGCGACAGGCACTGAATCCCCTGCTCAGGGATTCACCTAGAATCTGCTGGATTATGAGAATCAAGGGTCTCCGGTGGTACAACCAAAGAATCTAGCTAGATCTCCAAAAAGAGGATTTTTTTGCTGTAAAAACTAATATAGTTCCAAGCAGTTGTCCGCAGTTTCACAGTTCCATTGGGCATCCTGTACACCCCTAACCCTATCCCAGTTCAAATCCTCTAAAAAAAAAACTAACTTCAAAACAAAGTTCAAGGACTGGTTACTGTCTCCTGGATGCAAGTTAATGTGGAAATGCGTGTTGCCTGGCTGTGCAGGACTATAGGGGGAAACCAAAACTAATGCAACTCCTAAGGAGGTAGTGCTACATTGGCTTTATCCATTTGGTCTTTAATAATTTCTCATTTTGCTTGATTCATACTTTGTACTTTCCGTGTTCCTATGGTGATAATGTGTTTACAGCTTTTGATCTCCCGTTTCTGTTCAGCAACATCAGCATCAGGACATCCTGTAGGCTTTGATCCATCAGCTTCATAATTACCAGGCTTACTCTTGGCTCTTCCATAGAAACATGATGAGTGCCTTCCTCCCTAGGAGACCATCTTTCAGCACAGTTCTTAATTTTCTTATCATTTATCAAGTTTTCTTGAGACATAGATTGCCGGGCCTTCCTTCTGCACAGTGTAAGTTGGATGTTGTCACCGTTGTCAAGTCAAATGTGATCTGCCTACAACACGGGTGGTACATCATTACTCGGGTATTTCTGCCAGAACCTGTCCACCTTGGCAAGCCCTGCTGGTAGGAAACTACCAACAGAATAGCTTTTGGTTTCATAGATACACGCGGGCCCCGGTAGCACGATAACCCTACGTACCATGTCTGAGGATTGCACAGATAAGTACACATTTTTTTTTAAATTTTAAATACACTTCAAATATGTTAAAATACGGTCTATAAGGTTTTTTTTTAAGTTTGTTTTTTTTATAATACACTTTATTAATATTAGATTTTTAAGCCTCTAACCAGAATGGGGTTGTTTGCAGCAATAGCATGGTCTAAGCAAAACTGTACGCGTGGGTAGATGTCCCATTTGGTGACATTACGGCAATGAAGACTTCTATGAGATATTCAGAGACAAGCTTTTGAATGTTGACTGTAATTTTACAGTCAACATTTATAGTCCATTTTGCTGAAATTTAATTTCAGCAACTCAGAATGGTCCTCAGTTTGTATGGCCCTCACGTGGTTGTATGGATGCCTGACAACATCAGGGCGTGCTCCTAATGAGACCACGGATGGTGTCCTGGGGGATTTCTTCCCAGATCTGGACCAGGGCATCACTGAGCTCCTGGACAGTCTGAAGTGCAGCCTGGTGGTGTCAGATGGACCGAAACATGACATCCCAGAGGTGTTCTATTGGATTTAGGTCAGACGAACGTGGGGGCCATTCAATGGTATCAATTCCTTCATCCTCCAGGAACTGCCTGCATACTCTCCCCACATGAGACTGGGCATTGTCGTGCACCAAGAGGTACCCAGGACCCACTGCACCAGGAGGAACCCAGGACCCACTGCACCAGTGTAGGGTCTGACAATGGGTCCAATGGGGCAGTCAGGGTGCCATTGTCTAGTCTGTAGAGGTCTGTGTGTGTAGAGGTCCCTCCATGGATATGCCTCCCTAGACCATCACTGACCCACCACCAAAACGGTCATGCTGAACCATGTTACAGGCAGCAGAATGTTCTCCACGGCTTCTCCAGACCCTTTTACGTCTGTCACATGTGCTCAGTGGGAACCTGCTCTCATCTGTGAAAAGCACAGGGCGCCAGTGGTGGACCCGCCAATTCTGGTGTTCAATGGCAAATGCCAATCGAGCTCTATGGTGCTGGGCAGTGAGCACAGGGCCCACTAGGGGACTTGAGCACCCAGGCCACCTTCATGTTGTCTGTTTCTGATTGTTTGGTCAGAGACATTCACACCAGTGGCCTGCTGGAGGTCATTTTGTAGGTCTCTGGCAGGGCTCATCCTGTTCCTCCTTGCACAAAGCAACAGATACCAGTCCTGCTGATGGGTTAAGGACCTTCTACGGCCCTGTCCAGCTCTCCTAGAGTAACTGCCTTTCTCCTGGAATCTCCTCTATGCTCTTGAGACTGTGCTGGGAGACGCAGCAAACTTTCTGGCAATGGCACGTATTGATGTGCCATCCTGGAGGAGTTTTACTGCCTGTGCAACCTTTATAGGGTCCAGGTATGGCCTCATGCTACCAGTAGTGACACTGACCCGAGCCAAATGCAAAACTAGTGAAAAACAATCAGAAAAGAAGAGTAGGGAAACAAATGTCAGTGGCCTCCACCTGTAAAACCATTCCTGTTTTGGGGGTCATCTCATTGTTGCCCATCTAGTGCACCTGTCGTTAATTTCATTAACACCAAAGCAGCTGAAACTGATTACTAACCCCCCTCTGCTACTTACCTGACCAGATCAATATCCCATGAGTCTCATTGACTTGATGCTATGATTCAAAAGTCTAACTTTTTTGTGCAGTGTATATCATGTTTGGGGGGTTTGTGTAATCTTCAGGCCTAAAATGATTTTTTAAACATTTGTGCAAAATAATTCAAAAACAGCCAAACGGCGAAGAGGTTCAGCTTAGTGAGCAGTTGGCTGGACTTCCATTTTAAATAGTCTGAGAGGTCTGTCTGCAGTTGTAGGGCGGTTTAGATGAGCCATCTCTTTCACTTACCTGCCCTGTTTTGATTTTTAACTATGACTGACCTTTTCTTTTCGTAGCTTTGTCTTGATATGCTTGAAAAACTCTGGATAAAATTCCAGCAGGGTTCATAGAAGAATATGGTTAATATCTGTTGATGTCTGTAGTGGCCCTTCTATGAAAGGAGCCATAATGAGGCTACAATGGAGTAAAGTCTGGGGAAATTGATCCTCCAGGAATAACTGTCAGGCTGCAAGGTTCTGTACGGCAACTACCATTAGCAGCTCATTTCTAGCATTTGGGGACATGACATGTGTAGGGAAAAATCATTGGACATAATGTCATCAATCAGCTCCATTCTTCATTTTAAAATCCACCGGCTCCAATTATCCAGGCTCCTACTGAGTAAATTGTGGTATTGCAGATGAGCACGCCATCACTCTTTTACTCTCAAACGCTAAAAAAAAGGAATAATATGGAATTTTGGAGCAACCAAGAGTAACCGGCACACAGAAGAAATAAAATTCACATATCTACATCCTACTGCAGTCAAGGGCGTATCTATTGCGAGGCAAACAAGGCGTTTGCCTAGGGCGGCAATTTTTAAGGGGGCAACACCGGCCCCCGGAAGAAGGAACCTGGTGAGCATCAGCGGACAGGCCCATGCAGGGCTGCCATCAGAGGGGTACCACCGGTACTGCTGTAGGTGGCCCAGACAGCAGGAGGATCGGTGTGGTGGGGGAGGGAACTTTGGAGCAACCAAGAGTAACCGGCACACAGAAGAAATAAAATTCACATATCTACATCCTACTGCAGTCAAGGGCGTATCTATTGCGAGGCAAACAAGGTGTTTGCCTAGAGCGGCAATTTCTAAGGGGGCAGCCCCGGGTCCGGAAGAAGGGACCTGGTGAGCATCAGCGGACAGGCCCATGCAGGGCTGCCACCAGAGGGGTACCACCGGTACTGCTGTAGGTTGCCCGGACAACAGGAGGATCGGTGTGGTGGGGGAGGGATCTTTGGAGCAACCAAGAGTAACCGGCACACAGACGAAATAAAATTCACATATCTACATCAGGGGCGGACTGACAACTCATGGGGCCCCCGGGCAATAGGGGATCATGGGGCCCCTGTGTCCTTGCCCAAACTCAAAAGAGCCTATGAAAAAGGTACCAGGGACATGTCATGGGGCCCCTACTGACCCCGGGCCCTCAATAGGGGATCATGGGGCCCCTGTGTCTTTGCCCAAACTCAAAAAAGCCTATGAAAAAGGTACCAGAGGCATCTCATGGGGCCCCCTACTGACCCTGGGCCCTCGGACAGTGCCCGAGTTTCCAAATGGTCAGTCCGCCCCTGATCTACATCCTACTGCAGTCAAGGGCGTATCTATTGCGAGGCAAACAAGGTGTTTGCCTAGAGCGGCAATTTCTAAGGGGGCAGCCCCGGGCCCGGAAGAAGGGACCTGGTGAGCATCAGCGGACAGGCCCATGCAGGGCTGCCACCAGAGGGGTACCACCGGTACTGCTGTAGGTGGCCTGGACAACAGGAGGATCGGTGTGGTGGGGGAGGGATCTTTGGAGCAACCAAGAGTAACCGGCACACAGACAAAATAAAATTCACATATCTACATCCGACTGCAGTCAAGGGCATATCTATTGCGAGGCAAACAAGGCATTTGCCTAGGGCGGCAATTTTGAAGGGGGCAGCACCGGCCCCCGGAAGAAGGGACCTGGTGAGCATCAGCGGACAGGGCCATGCAGGGCTGCCATCAGAGGGGTACCACCAGAACTGCTGTAGGTGGCCCGGACAGCAGGATCGGCGTGGGCGGGGGGGGGCATTGTGTATCTCTCCCTCCAGCAGCTGAAAGCCAGTTTGAGGTTTCTCCTCCTCTCCCTCCCGTCAGCTTTCTGCTGCTGGAGGGAGAGACAGACCTGGCTGGATGGAAGGGGTGCCCTGGTATTCCTGAATGGCCGCTCATTTCATTGACGGTATCATGAATTCACAGATGTACTGCTCTATACTGAAAGAGAAGATGCTCCCATCACTTGGCATTTTTCCAACATGACAACGATCCAAAACACACATCTAAGGCCACTGTTGCATTTCTGAAGAAGAACCGGGTGAAAGGGATTCAGTGGCCAAGTCTGTCTCCTGATCTGAACCCAATCCAACACCTATGGGGGGAATTCTGAAGGGACAAGTTGAGCATCGCTCTCCATCCAGTATCCAGACTCTAACAGAGGTCGTTCTTGAAGAACGGAATAAGATCGATATTGCAATATGTCCCCAACTTGTTCATTCCATGCCTAGAAGACTCGGTGCCGTCCTTACAGATCATGGAGGTCACACAAAATACTAGATGGAGGAGTTTTTGTTGTGGGGGGGGGATTCATTTTTGCATCAACTAATTTGAGTAAAACTGAAGATTTTGTCATCTAAGTTCTAGTATGAACCTTACTTTCATGTCATGAGCCGAACAAATGTTCTATAAAACTCAGTTTTGTCCAAATTCTGGAAATTGTTCTTGTGTTCATCGAGATATTGATTAACCCCTTGATGCCAAGGTAACACAAATATGCAGCCTCACAGAACTGTTTTTTTTTCCATGGGGCCGCATAGTTGCGTACCTGTCTTTCTGCTGGGAGTGCCGCACAACGCACTCCCAGCACAAAGAGCGCGGTGTCACTGAGAGCCCCGAATCCCGTTCTAATGATCAAGACTCGGGACTCCCGATTCCGGGTCACATGATCGCTGTGCTGGCCTCTGATTTACTACAGTGATTAGTCACTGTACAGCCCGGCCCCCTTGTGGTTTTTTTCTTTCTCTATGAATGGAGGAGAGAGATACATTGTATCTCTAACTCCCAGCATAGAGTGGAAATAAATGTTTGTAAAAAAAAAAAAAAGATAAATAAATATTAAAAAATAAAGAAAAAATACCTAGATCAAGGTTTGATCTAGTTCAGTGCCAGAGTAAGTGTTTGGGTCAGGGTCAAATGTCAAAGTCAAAAGGTCAGGGTCAAAGGTCAGGATTAAAAAAAAGAATTGGTATTAGTGTCAGTTATGCAGGCCATAGACGCGGAAAAAAATGGCCGATTTTTCTTTTAAAAAACGAAAAATCGGTCGCTCAAGCGGCCGACGTTACCACCAATGGTAAAAAAAATCGGCCGATTTTCATCCCGTCTACAGCCGGCAAAAAGTGTCCCTGCAGAGAGCTCCGCTATTTCTTTGACAGTTCCTTGACATTTATAGCGGTTGCAACAATGTATCTATTTGTATATATTTAGGATACAGATGTTTTTATTCGGAAACAAATAGATACAATGTTGCAACCGCTATAAATGTCAAGGAACTGTCAAAGAAATAGCAGAGCTCTCTGCAGGGACAATTTTTGCCGGACTGGAATTCCTCTTATTTTTCATTCTTCCTCCTCTTCTCCTTCTTCATCATCATCCTCTTCTTCTTCATCATCCTCTTCTTCTTATTATTTTTCTTCATCATCATCCTCTTCTTCTTCTTCATCATCATCCTCATCTTCTTCTTCTTCATCATCATCCTCTTCTTCTTCTTCTTCTTCTTCATCATCATCCTCTTCTTCTTCATCCTCTTCTTCGTCATCATCATCCTCTTCTTCATCATCTTCTTCTTCTACTTCTTCATCATCATCCTCTTCTTCATCTTCTTCTACTTCTTCATCATCATCCTCTTCTTCATCTTCTTCTTCGTCAGCATCATCCTCTTCTTCATCTTCTTCTACTTCTTCATCATCATCCTCTTCTTCATCTTCTTCTACTTCTTCATCATCATCCTCTTCTTTTTCTACTCCTTCTACTTCTTCTTCTACTTCTTCTTCTTCATCATCATCATCCTCTTCTTCTTGTTCTTCATCATCATCCTCTTCTTGTTCTTCATCATCATCCTCTTCTTCTTCATCATCATCATCATCATCATCCTCTTCTTCTTCATCATCATCCTCTTCTTCATCATCCTCTTCTTCTTCATCATCATCCTCTTCTTCCTCTTCTTCATCATCATCCTCTTCTTCTTCTTCTACTTCTTCCTCTTCTTCATCATCATCCTCTTCTTCTTCTTCATCATCCTCTTCTTCTTCTTTTTCTTCATCATTATCATCCTCTTCTTCATCATCATCATCCTCTTCTTCTTCATCATCATCCTCTTCTTCTTCATCATCATCATCCTCTTCTTCTTCATCATCATCATCACCCTCTTCTTCATCATCATCTTCATCCTCTTCTTCTTCCTCTTCTTCTTTTTCTTCTTTTTATCTTCCTCTTGCAGGTCACTGCTCATGAGCAGATTTTTTATCGGTAAAAAAATCGGCCGATTTGCCCATCATTGCCTCAAAAAATCGGCCGATCGGCAAAATCGGCCGATTTTTTTTCCAACTTTACCGATAAAAAAAACCGGCCAAAATACCGAAAAACGGCCGAACAAATAGCCCACTAACGATCCGAAAATCGGCCGATTTTATTTTCGGCCGATTTTCGACCCATCTATGGCCTGCATTAGTGTCAGTGTCTTTTAGGTAAAAAAAAACCCAAAAACAAAATGCGCACTATTGTTTCTGGGCTGTACTGCGGGTACAAACAACAAATAACACCCACATAGATGGTATCGCTGCGATCGCCAAGAGCTGTAAAATTTATTTTGGGTTGTTCTTTGGTGGTAGGTTATGGTAGTAATAAGAAACACACAGCTAAATTTAAAACATTTTTTAATAATTTGGGCCAGTTTTCCTTTGATAATAAAAAAAATCAGGAGATATCCATTACCATTTACCACCAAATGAAAGCCCAATTTGTCCTGAAAAAAAAATGCGGTATAATCCACCCGGATGTACGAAGTAGTTGTGATGATACGGACGGTTTTATTAAAACATCAACTTTGCAAAATTGTGCTTAGGCATTTAGATTTGTTTACCCTTAGGTGTGAAGGGGTTAAAATCGTAATTTTTCAAAAGGGGTGCCGAGCACTCTGTCTGTATATATTTTCATGAGTATTTGAACTGTCAAAATTCTATTTTAACTAGTTTAGATGGTCCTGCAATGTCCCTGATGAAGCAGATGTTAACCGTGAAACGCGTCAGTATCTTTCATTGGGATATAACACTTCTGACGCACATTTATGTGATTTTATGCAATAATTGCCGTAATTATATGTTCAAATGGTCAATATGGTGGCTATGTATTGTCTCACCATTTTTAATGGAATTTAATAAATACATTGTTTTTACTAAATGAATAACGTTTTTTTAGGGTGAATTGAAAGCACTTTAAATTTCGAAGGTAAATTCCTTCATTGTGTACTACTTTGGCCTTTTGGGATGTGGCACCGTGTGCCTATTCCCTGAGGTACGCTTTATTTAAATATTGGATTATGTTTTGCTACAAAAAAGTGCAATAGCAGCCCAAATTTGATTGATTTTGTTATGGAATATCTTGGCATCGCAGTGCAGAATATCAAGAAAAAAAAAATAAAATGTAACGTAAAATGTTTTTTGGGTCTGCATAAATTAAGGGTAAGAACTTCTGTTCAATTTTGCACTCCTACGCACCGTGAAAACTGTAGGTCGGGCAAGGAAAAAACGCATGTTGGTGCGTAAAAACATGCTTCAAAGTGTGTGGAAAAGCAATGCGTTGTTTGACAGTGCTGGGACCTGCCACTAAATGCCACAAAGGCTTCTCAAGGTGTCAGGGATCAGACCTGAACTTTCAACCTCTGCTGTGTCTGGTGATGTCTCTTCTTGCTGAGCCACCTGGAATGCTGGACAAATACCTGGACAATTCCTTGAATGATCTTGACTTGAACCTTGTTTGCCTTGCACCTTAAACCCTTTCCTCCTCCCACAAACTTCCAATTTAAGCCTTTGCATTTCCTGTTTGCCAGATTATTATGCTCCCTCCAGCCAATATCTCGCTCTTGTCACTCCTGCTGCCATCCATATCTTTGCTACCCCTTGTTACCGACCTTTGCCCTGTTCCTTGACTATATTTTCTGCTTGATCCCAATCTGTAACCACTTGTTATTGACCTTTTGGTTGGTTCCTCGACTACACTTCTGCTTGCTCCAAACCTGCAACCACTTGTTACCGACTAGAGATGAGCGAATCGAACCAGGCGAAGTGGAATTCATTTCGAATTTCAGGAAAAATTTGATTCGCGTGGAATCCGAATATTAGCATACTTCGGGTGCATGAATCGGATTTTTCCCGATCAGCCGGCAAAAGTGTCCCTGCAGAGAGCTCCGCTATTTCTGACAGTTCTCTGACAGTTCCTTCACATGTACAGCGGTTGAAACATTGTATCTATTTGTTTCCATTTAGGATACAGATGTTTTTATTCGGAAACAGATACGATGTTTCAACCGCTGTAAATGTGAAGGAACTGTCAGAGAACTGTCAGAGAACTGTCAGAAATAGCGGAGCTCTCTGCAGATACACTTTTTGCTGTACTGGAATACTTCTTCTTTTCATTCTTCTTTTCATTCTTCTCATTCTTCTTTTCATTCTTCTTTTTATTCTTCTTCTCATTCTTCTTTTCTTCTTCATGAAAAGAAGAATGAGAAGAAGAATGAAAAGAAGAATGAGAAGAATGAAAAGAAGAATGAAAAGAAGAAGAAGAATGAAAAGAAGAATGAGAAGAAGAATGAAAAGAAGAATAAGAAGAAGAATGAGAAGAATGAAAAGAAGAATGAGAAGAATGAAAAGAAGAATGAAAAGAAGAAGAAGAAGAATGAAAAGAAGAAGAAGAATGAAAAGAAGAATGAAAAGAAGAAGAAGAAGAATCTTTTCATTCTTCTCATTCTTCTTTTCATTCTTCTTCTTCTTCTTTTCATTCTTCTTCTTCTTTTCATTCTTCTTTTCATTCTTCTTCTTCTTCTTTTCATTCTTCTTCTTCTTCTTTTCATTCTTCTTTTCATTCTTCTTCTTTTCATTCTTCTCATTCTTCTTTTCATTCTTCTTTTCATTCTTCTTCTCATTCTTCTTTTCATTCTTCTTCTTTTCATTCTTCTTTTCATTCTTCTCATTCTTCTTTTCTTCTTCATGAAAAGAAGAATGAGAAGAAGAATGAAAAGAAGAAGAAGAATGAAAAGAAGAATGAGAAGAAGAATGAAAAGAAGAATGAGAAGAATGAAAAGAAGAATGAAAAGAAGAAGAATGAAAAGAAGAATGAGAAGAAGAATGAAAAGAAGAATGAGAAGAAGAATGAGAAGAATGAAAAGAAGAATGAGAAGAATGAAAAGAAGAATGAAAAGAAGAAGAATGAAAAGAAGAAGAAGAATGAAAAGAAGAATGAAAAGAAGAAGAAGAATCTTTTCATTCTTCTCATTCTTCTTTTCATTCTTCTCATTCTTCTTTTCATTCTTCTTTTCATTCTTCTTCTTCTTTTCATTCTTCTTCTTCTTTTCATTCTTCTTTTCATTCTTCTTCTTCTTCTTTTCATTCTTCTTCTTCTTTTCATTCTTCTTTTCATTCTTCTTCTTTTCATTCTTCTTCTTCTTCTTTTCATTCTTCTTTTCATTCTTCTTCTTCTTTTCATTCTTCTTCTTCTTCTTTTCATTCTTCTTTTCATTCTTCTCATTCTTCTTTTCATTCTTCTTCTCATTCTTCTTTTCATTCTTCTCATTCTTCTTTTCTTCTTCATGAAAAGAAGAATGAGAAGAAGAATGAAAAAAAGAATGAAAAGAAGAAGAAGAATGAAAAGAAGAATGAGAAGAAGAATGAAAAGAAGAATGAAAAGAAGAATGAGAAGAATGAAAAGAAGAATGAAAAGAAGAAGAAGAATGAAAAGAAGAATGAGAAGAAGAATGAGAAGAAGAATGAGAAGAATGAAAAGAAGAAGAAGAAGAATGAAAAGAAGAAGAAGAATGAATGAAAAGAAGAATGAAAAGAAGAAGAATGAAAAGAAGAATGAAAAGAAGAATGAAAAGAAGAATGAGAAGAATGAAAAGAAGATTGAAAAGAAGAAGAAGAATGAAAAGAAGAATGAGAAGAAGAATGAAAAGAAGAATGAGAAGAAGAATGAGAAGAATGAAAAGAAGAATGAGAAGAATGAAAAGAAGAATGAAAAGAAGCAGAAGAAGAATGAAAAGAAGAAGAAGAATGAAAAGAAGAATGAAAAGAAGAAGAAGAATCTTTTCATTCTTCTCATTCTTCTTTTCATTCTTCTTCTTCTTCTTTTCATTCTTCTTCTTCTTTTCATTCTTCTTTTCATTCTTCTTCTTCTTCTTTTCATTCTTCTTCTTCTTCTGAGGATGAGGATGAAGAAGAAGAAGAAGAAGAAGAAGTAGGATGAAAATAAGAAGAATTCCAAGCCGGCAAAAAGTGTATCTGCAGAGCTCCGCTAAGTGTATCTGCAGAGCTCCGCTAAGTGTATCTGCAGAGCTCAGCGGTTGAAACATTGTATCTATTTGTTTCCATTTATGGAAACAAATAGATACAATGTTTCAACCGCTGTAAATGTGAATGTCAGAGAACTGTCAGAAATAGAGGAGCTCTGCAGATACACTTAGCGGAGCTCTGCAGATACACTTTTTGCCGGTTTAGAATTCTTCTTATTTTCATCCTACTTCTTCTTCTTCTTCATCCTCATCCTCGGAAGAAGAAGAAGAGGATGAGGATGAAGAAGAAGAAGAAGAAGTAGGATGAAAATAAGAAGAATTCCAAGCCGGCAAAAAGTGTATCTGCAGAGCTCCGCTATTTCTGACAGTTCTCTGACATTCACTCCATACAGCGGTTGAAACATTGTATCTATTTGTTTCCATTTATGGAAACAAATAGATACAATGTTTCAACCGCTGTATGGAGTGAATGTCAGAGAACTGTCAGAAATAGCGGAGCTCTGCAGATACACTTAGCGGAGCTCTGCAGATACACTTTTTGCCGGCTTGGAATTCTTATTTTCATCCTACTTCTTCTTCTTCATCCTCATCCTCTTCTTCTTCTTCTGAGGATGAGGATGAAGAAGAAGAAGAAGAAGAAGTAGGATGAAAATAAGAAGAATTCCAAGCCGGCAAAAAGTGTATCTGCAGAGCTCCTCTAAGTGTATCTGCAGAATAGAGGAGCTCTGCAGATACACTTTTTGCCGGCTTGGAATTCTGCTTATTTTCATCCTACTTCTTCTTCTTCTTCTTCCTCTTCATCCTCATCCTCATCCTCTTCTTCTGAGGATGAGGATGAAGAAGAAGAAGAAGAAGAAGTAGGATGAAAATAAGAAGAATTCCAAGCCGGCAAAAAGTGTATCTGCAGAGCTCCGCTAAGTGTATCTGCAGAGCTCCGCTAAGTGTATCTGCAGAGCTCAGCGGTTGAAACATTGTATCTATTTAGGTGAGCACAGAGAAACACACATGTGAAGGAACAGCAAGGAGGGGGAGCACTCTAATTTGCAGACCTGCTCCTGGATACACCGGAGGGACCCAGACCAGATCCTTTAACGTCCAACACCAGGGGGACCCCTAAGTGGAGAGGATCATCAGCCTCATACACAGCTGAGGGAGGACCCCCAGTATCGGATGACATCTGGATCATTTATACACAAAGGCGCATATTTTATGCGGGTCTGGTGAGTGCGCATTGCTTTATCACTTTCGTGCACGGATACCTGAACCAAGTCACCTGAATACCTAAGTCACCTGCATACTTGAGCACCTAATCTCTGTCACCTAATTGAGGAGGACTTTTTATTGATCGAACTGATTGAATACATGTCATTATCTATATATGTTTAGCGCTGCACTTTATTTTATGTTTAGTATTGTATCTATTTATTTCCATTTATGGAAACAAATAGATACAATGTTTCAACCGCTGTAAATGTGAATGTCAGAGAACTGTCAGAAATAGAGGAGCTCTGCAGATACACTTAGCGGAGCTCTGCAGATACACTTTTTGCCGGTTTGGAATTCTTCTTATTTTCATCCTACTTCTTCTTCTTCTTCTTCATCCTCATCCTCAGAAGAAGAAGAAGAGGATGAGGATGAGGATGAAGAAGAAGAAGAAGAAGAAGTAGGATGAAAATAAGAAGAATTCCAAGCCGGCAAAAAGTGTATCTGCAGAGCTCCGCTAAGTGTATCTGCAGAGCTCCGCTAAGAAATAGCGGAGCTCTGCAGATACACTTTTTGCCGGCTTGGAATTCTCCTTCTTCTCATCCTTCTCCTTCTTCTCATCCTTCTCCTTCTTCTCATCCTTCTTCTTCTTCTCATCCTTCTTCTTCTTCTCATTCTTCTTCTTCTCATCCTTCTCCTTCTTCTCATCCTTCTTCTTCTTCTCATCCTTCTTCTTCTCATCCTTCTCCTTCTTCTCATCCTTCTTCTCATCCTTCTCCTTCTTCTCATCCTTCTTCTCATCCTTCTCTTTCTTCTCATCCTTCTCCTTCTTCTCATCCTTCTCCTTCTCCTTCTTCTCATCCTTCTCCTTCTTCTCATCCTTCTCCTTCTTCTCATCCTTCTCCTTCTTCTCATCCTTCTCCTTCTTCTCATCCTTCTCCTTCTCCTTCTTCTCATCCTTCTCCTTCTTCTCATCCTTCTCCTTCTTCTCATCCTTCTCCTTCTTCTCATCCTTCTCCTTCTCCTTCTTCTCATCCTTCTCCTTCTCCTTCTTCTCATCCTTCTCCTTCTCCTTCTCCTTCCTCATCTCCAAGGGCATTTAAATTAAAGGTACAGTGTTCTGCACTAATTTAAAGGCTCTCTGAAGCCTAGAAACCCTTTTTATAAGTTAAATTCGTAGCGAATAAATTCGCATCGAATCGAATTTCTTCCTCAAATTCGGCGAATCAGCCGAATCGAATTTTTCAATAATTCGCTCATCTCTATTACCGACCTTTGGCTTGTTCTTTGACTACACTTCTGCTTGATCCCAACCTGCAACCACTTGTTACCGACCTTTGGCTTGTTCCTCGACTACACTTCTGCTTGATCCCAACCTGCAACCACTTGTCACTGACTTTTGGCTTGTTCCTTGACTACACTTCTGCTTGATCCCAACCTGCAACCACTTATTACCAACCTTTGGCTTTTTCCTTGTGTCAGAGCCTGGGTCCAAACCTGGGCCTTTTGTGGTGAGTGGCAATGTTTCTTCTTGCTGAGCCACCTGGAATGTTGGATAGCTCCCTTGACAATTATTTGGATGATCCTACCTTGACCTTGTTTATTATGAACCTTGAACCCCTTGCTCCTCCCATGAACTTCCTGATATAAATCATGTCTCTGCACTTCCTGTTTGCCAGATTATTGTGTTCTCCAGCCAATATCTTGCTCCTTATCATCTCTGCTGTTATCCGTATTTTGCTACACTCGTTATTGACCCTTGGCTTGTTCTCAACTACGCTTCTGCCTGATCCCAACCTGCAACTGCTCCTTACCGGCCTTGGCTTGTTTACTGACCACTCTTCTGTTTGATCCTTACCTGTTTATACGCTACCAGACCTCCGCTTGCTCACCTCCTGGTGGGGTGATCCTGAGGATCGCGACCTGTTGCTAACACGCAGCCACCATTTCCACCATTAGGAGCTCTGGTGAACAACAGTTGGTACTTAGACTCTGCACCTCGGGTGATCCCACTCCTCCGCCGCGGTGACCTGCCTGTGTACCTACCCTGCTGGTTTCAGGTAAGCCTTTCCACTGCTATAGCAACTGGTCTTTGAGCTTGACCCCTGATCGTGACACCTGGATTACACTTCTGCTTGATCCCAAACTGTGATAACTTGATACTGACCTTTGGCTTGTTTTTCGACTACGCTTCTGCTTGATCCCAACCTGTAACCCCTTGTTACTGACCTTTGGCTTGTTTACTGAGTAAGCTTCTGCTTGATCCCACACTGCTATATCTGCTACTGGACCCCGGCTTCCTCACCTCCTGTCGGGGTGATCCCTAGGACCATGACATGGTACTAACATACAGCAAAACCCAACCCCACCATCAGCAGCTCTGGTAAAAACTAGGATAGTACTTAGACTCAGGTGAGCCCATGTCAACTGCCAGGGTGACCTGCTTCTGTACTTATCCACTTGCTCGGTGAGTGCCTCGCTACTGCTATAGCTACTACCACCAGATCGTGACACAAGGCAGATTGAGGGACTCCAGGATGGCTTTTATGGGCAGCAAAAATTGGTTTTGTAACTCCTAAATTGGGTTCTGGAGTCCAGTGGCTTCAAAGAGTTTTGGGAGGGATGAAGCCTTTACCCATGTATCCACGTCTTACCAGTCTTTAAAATCAATAGCTTGAAAATATTTCAGGCCTCCATTAGGAGACACTGGACTTTGCATTATCATTATGTAAGTGTAGCACCCTCCCAGTCAGCTATGGAGAGCTACATTTCAAATTGTTAGACAGGCCGAGTAGCAGCCCAGGTGTAACAGTCAGCGGGGTCAAATTGTGGTCAGGCCTGAGAGGCTCTACAGATCAGCTCTCTGAGACTTCCCCCCTGCACTTTGGAGAAAGTTCTAGAAGCAGTGGGTGGAAGTAAGGAGTGGTTGATCTGCACTTTTAAGGTATCCTGGACAATCCCCAACAGGAGGCTTGGTATGGGGTCAGGACAGCCCTTAAAAGTGACAGAGCCTGCTCTGCAGGAGGAGAGTGTCAGGTGGAAGTTGGAGAAGTGAGGCTGGAGGGAAGGAGCCTGGGAGGGGGCCCAGATGGGAAGCTTGTAAGGAGGAAAGCTCAGGACTTCACCAGCCCCCAGAGCAAGGACCACCTGTGCAGCAGGAAAGGAGTAGCCTAGCTAGAAGGACTGATAGCAGCCACCAACCCATCAGCAGCATAGGAGGATGAGTGAATAGACCTGCACCCCCTAGGCCAGTAAGGGGAAATAGCACTCTGTTGGGAAACTAGATTAGCTGCTACCCGGTACTGTCTTAAAGTGACAGGCACTGGTTCCCCTGCTTAGGGATTCACCCAGAACAGCTGGATTAGGAGAATCAGGGAGTTGGCGTGGTACTACAGGAGATGTTGGCTAGCTCTCCAGAAAAGACCTTTTTGCTGTAAAGACTTGTATATAGTCACAGGAAAGTTTTTCCTCTGTTGGCTTTACCCTTGGGCAATCCTGTACACCCATTACCCTATCAACGTTCTAATTACCCTAACACAAATCCCCCCCAAAAAACAGCTCAAAGACTGGTTACTGTCTCCTGGATGCAAGTCTGTATGGAAGATGTGTGTCGCCTGGGTATGTTGACTATACGGGGAACCAAAACTCTAGTGACTGCTAAGGGGGTAGTGCTACATAAGGGAGGTAGTGGATTACTGAAAGTTGACAGGCATACCCCAGGTCTGTGTTGTCAGTGTCTACTCCCCGCTGTGACACCTCTGTCCATGCTGGTAGGAATATGATATCTCAGCATTTCTGAATTTCAGATGATTTTGAACTGTGAAACATGGTGGTGGAAACATTCTGCTTTGGGGGTGTTTTTCTGCTAAGGAGACAGGACAACTGCACCGCATCAAAGGGACGCTGGACGGGGCAATGTACCATCAAATCTTGGGTGAGAACCTTCTTCCCTCAGCCAGGGCATTGAAAATGGGTGGTGGATGGGTGTTCCAGCATGACAATGACCCAAAACACACGGCCAAGGCAACAAAGGAGCGGCTCAAGAAGGAGCACATTAAGGTCCTGGAGTGGCCTAGCCAGTCTCCAGACCTTAACCACTTGCCTACCGGGCACTTATACCCCCTTCTTTACCAGGCCAATTTTCAGCTTTCACCGCTGTCGCACTTTGATTGACAATTGCGCGGTCATGCAAGATTGTACCCATATGAATTTTTTATAATTTTTTTCTCACAAATAGAGCTTTCTTTTGGTGGTATTTGATCGCCGCTGGGCACTTTTTCAAACCGGTAATTTTTCTCCTTCACTGATGTGCGTTGATGAGGCAGCACTGATGGGCACTGATAGGCGGCACTGATGGGCAATGATAGGCAGCACTGATGGGCACTGGTAGGCAGCACTGAAGGGCACTGAGAGGCGGCACTGATAGGCAGCACTAATGAGGTGTCACGGATAGGTGGCACTGATAGGCAGCACTGATGATGGGTACTGATAGACAGCACTGATAGGTGGCACTGACTGGCACAACCATTGGCACTGACTGGCAGCACTGCATTGATGAGCACTGGTGGGTGGCACTGGTGGGCACAGGTGGGTAGCACTGGTGGGCACAGGTGGGTGGCACTGTTGGGCACAGGTAGGAGGCACTTCTGGGCACAGGTAGGTGGCACTGCTGGGTGCACTTCTGGGCACAGGTGGGTGCACTGCTGGGCACAAGTGGGCAGAACTGGTGGGTCTCACTGCTGGGCACCGATCATCAGGGCATTGATCAACAGTGCCCTGATGATCGGTGCCGATCCCCGCTCTGACAACTGCCGGTTCTCGGCAGCACTTTCCTCGCACTCTGACAGCATGAGGAAAGTGCAGCCGAGAACCGGCAATTGCATTTCCCGGTGATCAGCGTGTCATTGGACACGGCTGATCACGTGGTAAAAGGCCGCTGTGATTGGCCTTTTACCACACCTCGTGATCAGCTGTGTCCATAGGACATATGACGCCCTCCCAGAACTCCTAGCTGTCTCTGTCTGATTCGTTGCTGACCCTGCCTGATCCGGACCTCTGCTGACTGCATCCCTGTTCCTGTCTCTGTCTGATTCGTTGCTGACCCTGCCTGATCCGGACCTCTGCTGACTTCTCCTGTTTTATCCCTGGCTTGTGACCCCGACCATTCTCTGCCTGACCCCCCTGTACCTACCTGCCCGATTGTTATTGACCCGGCCTGCCTGACGACGCTTGCATTGTATGTATTATCTGTGGGTGGTTTGGTTTGGTTCGTTTGCACTGTGTTATGTTTTAGTATTGCACTGCGTTTATGTTAGTATTGTTAGTCTTTAATAAATTATATTGTTTATAACTTATCTGAAGCCTGCGTTTCCCTGCGTCAGTCACATACCTCTGGTCATACCCTGGAGCCCTAACATTGCCTATAAAGACATGGTTTGATGAGTTTGGCTTGGAGGAACTTGAGAGACCAGCACAGATCCCCGACCCCAACCCCACCGAACAGGAACCGGAAAGTGGACTCATGAGCTTTTCATTGGACCTGTAACATCCTCGAGCGGCGGGTTGCCATCAAGCATTAGGATCTCCGTCAACCAGCTTGACTTTTACAGGCCTCGTTCTCCTGTGCCTATGTGGCAATTCCGCCAGTGGAATTGGCCACATAGGCACAGGAGAACGAGGCATGCCCCTAGAAGAGGACTGACCCTTGTTTTGAGGCTCCCCTAAGCCTAATTAGTGTAAGTAAATACAAATATAGATGAAAACGTGTATTTTTAATACTGCAATGTCTTTTTTATTCCTGTTAAATAATGTCTTTAATCTCCAAGCCCCCTTGTCTGCCATGAATTGCAACACACATACTGGATTAACACTACTCTATTATAATTATTATTAGCACTGTTAATTATATTGTACTATTTTTGATCAGAAGCTGATCGGGATGGGGGGTTGAAATGGTTCCTTTTTATCCTGGATAAAATTACCAAGCGTATCTTTAATTGTGCAATTACGCGCGTTGGCCTATGCACCCGGGTTACTGAAAATGACATCCATTATCATTAGGAGTTATGAACTTTCCAGGATTGGCTTAATATGCTGAAGGCGCCATCTGCAAGTGAATAGAACGAGATATAAATAGAAGTCGGGAATTAACAAGCTGGGGGAACACAAATTTCCCGTCCATTTACCATCCGTATTTATTCAGGACTTGAATGACTGAAATACCAGGACTCCAAAGGATAGATAAATTGCATTTACCTTCCACATCGTTTGATCACGTTCTTCACTCACCAAGGTCTCGTAAAAGCCTTCTGAGATTACGAGCGAATCGTTCTTCGATCGCCTGTAGAATTCCTAGATTACACGCGGGATGCGTATTTATTCCGGCACCAAGCAGGGTGAGCAATAAATGTAATGAATGGAATATTGGTAAATGAAATACGCAAAGTCTAAAATGGTTAACAAGCAAAACGACTTGCCAAAAAGAAACATTTTAAAGGCCCTGGTTGATGATCAAGCCTGGAAATGGGGGCCCCAGTCTACCCTTCCAGGACAATTGGTTTTGGTGTGTATTGGGAGCCGTGTGCTGGGCTGCATGTTCTCCATGTATACAACCAGGTGGTGAAGGAGCATGTACACTCTTTAAACCATTCCTGATTGGACCTAAGATGGTCCCCTAGATGTACCAGGGCACTACGGACTCCGGATCCTCTCCAGAGTATCTCTTGGAACCTGTCAATAAAAGTGCACCCCTCCTGGGATGCTCCTGGACTAACCAGCATCTTCCAAGTATTCCACTCCATATCTGCTTCAGGCCTTATGGCAAAGGACCCCAATAGCTGCTTCATCCAGCATTGTCCTTTTCAGAGGACGGAGAAGGAAGGGCCCCAACAACAGAAGCCTTAAAAATGACATATTTACATACTTCAGTCATCCCAAAGCTTGCAGCACAACTCCTTTTAGATTGTAAAAATAAGAGCGATGACAAAAGGAGAGCCAAGTCCAGGAGCACCTACCTTTCATGGGTCATTGCCCATAAAAAAAGGGCTTGTGAGCAGTCTCAATAGTCCTGTACCTTTTCTATTTCCCATGACGACCCCAAAAGGACTCATGTCAGACTATTTATATATCCCAAGATACCCTCACACTGGTATGGGCAAGGCTGGCACTATCTCTTTAGGGATGAGCTCAGGCATGTCTGGATCCTAGCCTGAACCCACCTGAGCTATCCTGCCAGGAAGATGTCACAGCGCCCCACCGGTCATAGGTGGCCAAGGAATTCCCTATTCTGCAGTTGCGCATATACAAGAGACGGGCACTGTGACCTGAGCTCATCCCTACTCACTCTTCTAAGTTAACACCTCACTACCAGGGGTGGACTGACAACTCATGGGGCCCCCGGGCAATAGGGGATCATGGGGCCCCTGTGTACTTGCCCAAACTCAAAAAAGCCTATGAAAAAGGTACCAGGGGCATCTCAAGGGGCCCCCTACTGACCCCGGGCCCTCGGGCAGTGCCCAAGTTTTCAAATGGCCAGTCTGCCCCTGCTCACTACTACTGTTTTTAAAGAGGTCCCCATTATTCGGGGGCTGCTAACAGACATATAAAAACATATAGCCAATGGTAATATTTGGTCTAAAGCCTAGTACACACGATCAGAAAATCGTTTGCAAAATACCGCTTTCGAATCGATCGTACAATAATCTGATCGTTAGTACACAGCAATTGTCCAAAATGACTCAAAGAGACAAGCACAAAAATTATTGTCATACGATCCCAGATCGTACGATTTTCCTTTAACCTCTTGGCGCCGGCCGCACGCAAATGTTCGGCCTCCTGGCATCTGGTCCTTGACACTGAGCGGCCGCACATTTGCGCGCAATTAAGAAAAACATATGTGCTGAGAGCGCTCCCAGCACACATGTCCGGTACTCACGTAAAGGTCCAGATCTCCTCTTTCGATCGGGACCTTTCCCGATCACGTGACTGCCGTGACGGAGAATTACGACGGTCACATGACCCTAAAACCCCACCTCGCCTCCCGGCTTCTGAAACCCTTAAAGGGCCGGGAGGTGCCGGTTAACCAGAATAGTTTTTGTCAGTAAATACAATACAAGTACATGACATCGCTTCCGAATTTTCATTCTGTCGTATGAGAATTTTCGTAACTTTAGTAACCTTCTACCCTTTCGATATCAGACTGGCATGAAAAAAAAACCAAACAAAAACAGACAATCATTTTGTCCAATATTTTCATTGTGTGCAAGGGGCTTAAAACAGTATATAAATATATAATAGAAAATACTGTATTTAAAAACTCAGAATTCTGACTCATCATTCTAATTTCATCTGTTTCAAAAACAATTTCGGATGCCCCTGGGGCTCTTCCATACAATGATGTTGTTGCCCATTGGTCCTATAAGACTCCTTATCCCATATCTAAATATAAGCCGTTAAGTATATATCATGAATAAAAGGTCCTAAAATGCTAAATAGAAAACATTTTTCACCAACTGCTCCGGGTCTCTCAGATTGGAAGGGTTCCTTTTCCCAACTGCTGTCCTGAGATCTCTCCACAGGAGCTCTATGGGATTGAGATCTGGACTCATTGATGGGCCAGTTCAGTCCTCTCCAGAGCTTTGTCTGAAACCATTTCTGGGGGCTTTTTGACGTGTCCAACACAGCAAAACACTTATCTCCTGCGCTGGGAATGGACTCGGTGGAGCCAGTAAGGATGTTCTGAAACATGCACTGCTTGCTGCCCTCAACAGACCGGGGTGGTCCAACTTCACTGAATGCAAAATAGAAAAACAAAAAGGGCGCACCGACCTAGTGCATTATCATTTAAAATATTTATTAGAAGAACAAGGTAAGTATTATACTCACAATGAACATAGAAACACAGGCATATCACACCGAAAAAGATATTAGATCCAAGCAGCATCTGAGTCCATATGATGGAACCCTGGATGACCAACTGGCTAATGTGTTTTGAGGCCACAACCTCTTCCTCAGAGCCAACCCTGGCTTCTTGACGTGTGCTTTTGGTCATTGTCCTGCTGGAAGAGCCATGACCTCTGATGGAGACCCAGCCTTCTGACACCGGGCCCTACACTGATCCCCAGATTTCTTTGGTAGTCTTCAGATTTCATAGCGCCATGCACACGATCAAGACATCCAATGCCTAAAGCAGGAAAGCAACCCCAAAATATCAGTGACCCCCACCATGTGTGACTGGATTCTTTTCTTTAAAGGCCTCATTTCATTTTCTGAAGACAGTAGAATGATGGGCTTTACCAAAAAGCTAAAATTTTGTTTTGTCCACAGCACATTCTCCCAAACGGATTTTGGTTTCCTCAGGTAAGTTTTGGCAAACTCCAATCTGACTTTTTTATATTTCTGTGTCAGCAGTGGGGTCCTCCTCGATCTCCTACCATATTTATGTGTCAGCAGTGGGGTCCTCCTGGGTCTCCTCCCATATTTCTGTGTCAGCAGTGGGATCCTCCTGGGTCTCCTCCCATATTTCTGTGTCAGCAGTGGGGTCCTCCTGGGTCTCCCACCATATTTCTGTGTCAGCAGTGGGGTCCTCCTGGATCTCTTACCATATTTCTGTGTCAGCAGTGGGGTCCTCCTGGGTCTCCTACCATAGCGTCCCTTTTCATTGAGATGGTGACGTATAGTGTGAGCGGACACAGTTGTACCCTGTGCACAAAGGTCAGCTTGGGTTTGTCTGGAAGTTGATCGAGGTTCTTTATCCATCATTCCAACAATCCCTTGTTGTAATCTTTGATCAATTTTTCTCTTTCGTCCATGTCCAGGGAGATTAGCTACAGTGCCATGGGCTGTAAATGTCAGGGCAGGAGCCGAGGAACGGACAGGCAGGCCTAACAATGTAACGCACTGGCTGACGACAACCACCACCCACAGACCGAAGTCCCTCAGGGCGCGGAGTCTAAGTCCCAGGCTGCCCTTCACCAGGGCCCCTGATGGTGGGGATGGACTTGACACAGCCAGGAACCAGGTCGCGGCCCCCGAGACACCTCAGCTGCGGTAATGGCCGCCGCCAATGGCGTGTAGCTGGTGGAAGAGACAAAAGAGTAGTCAGACAGGCCGGATCAACAACAACAGGACAAACAGTACAGGACAGCAGACGAGAATCACAGGTCACGAGCCGGGTTCAGAAACAGAGGGTCAGATCAAAGGAGAATAGTCAAGTCACAAGCCGAATCAGATACCAGGAGAGTCACGAGAGTCAGAACAGAGTAATAGCAACACAAAGACACAAGACACAAGTGCAAAGAGCATGTGTGGGCCACAGGCTTATATGTCATCAGCCACGCCCCTCTGGGGGATGGACCTCAGAGACCTGAAGGCATAAAAGGATTCCCACCATGCACAGCAGAATCCAAGATGGACGCCAGCACATGGAGTAACATAACCTCAGGGAAAAGGTAGGACCTTGACAGTAAACTTCTTGACAATGCTGCGCACAGTGGACACAGGAACATGAAGATCTCTGGAGAGGGATTTGTACCCTTGTGATTGTCCATGCTTTTCCACAATTTTTGCTTACAATATTGAGAAGGTGCCAATAATTTTGTCCAGTCCATTTGTCTGGAAGTTGATCGAGGCTCTTTATCCACCATTCCAACAATCCTTCATTGCAATCTTTGATCAATTTTTCTCATTCGTCCACGTCCAGGGAGATTAGCTACAGTGCCATGGGCTGTTAACTTCTTGACAATGCTGCGCACAGTTGACACAGGAACATTAGGATCTCTGGAGATGGACATGTAACCTTGAGATTGTCCATGCTTTTCCACAATTTTTGTTCTCCAATCCTCAGACAATTCTTTGCTGCTCTTTCTCTTCTCCATGCTCCATGTGGCACACAGAAACACAAAGCCAAGGTGGAGGCCATTTTTCACCATTTTAACTGGCTGCCGGTGTGATTTCTATATTGTCAGCACCTTGGCATTGATACAGGGGAGCTTAATGACAAATTACAGGAGCGTCACAGACTTGGAATGCAATTATTTCTTACAATATTGAGAAGGTGCCAATAATTTTGTCCAGTCCATTTGTCTGGAAGTTGGTCAAGGTTCTTTATCCACCATTCCAACAATCCTTTGTTGCAATCTTTGATCAATTTTTCTCTTTCGTCCACGTCCAGGGAGATTAGCTTGGGCTGTAAACTTCTTGACAATGTTGCGCACAGTGGACACAGGAACATGAAGATCTCTGGAGATGGACTTGTCACCTTGAGATTGTCCATGCTTTTCCACCATTTTTGTTCTCCAATCCTCAGACAATTCTTTGCTGCTCTTTCTCTTCTCCATGTGGCACACAGAGACACACAACAGAAAGGTGAAGTCCATCTTTGACCATTTTACCTGGTTGCCGGTGTGATTTCTATATTGTCAGCACCTGGTCATGGATACGGGGGAGTTTATCACAAATTACAGGAACATCACCAACTTGGAATGCAATTATTTCATACAAGGTGCCAATAATTTTGTCCAGTCCATTTTTGGGGTTTGGCGTGGAATGTGTCAGGTTTGGCTTTTTGTTTCTCCACTTTTTTTGTGTCATATCGATACAAACAAAGGGAATAAACACGAGAATGCCGAAACATTTGTACAATATTCTGGGTGAAGTGGTGCGTTATGTGACAGAAATGCCGGGGGGGGGGGGACGGGAACAATATTTTTGGCCAAGACTGTAGGCATTTAGAGGCAGCCAGAGCATCCAGGAACAGCAGTGTTTTGGCAGAAAATGAATGCTTGATGCGTGTAAACATGCGCTTAGCATGTGAGCGTTAAGTCATGTCAGTGACCTGAATAAATTATTATTCTGGCCAATGAAATGAGTTAATGCCCAAGCGCTTGACTTGCCTAAATGCGTTACACTGCCAAATCAACGCTGCCAAGAAGGAATCCATCTAGGAGAGATAGCGGGAGGTCTTAGGTTACAAAAAAAAAAGTCCATCTAATTCAACCAATACATACATAGAAAACCTCCATATGCAGAACCCCATAACCAGGACCATGGATAAGGGGGTACCACCAGTCCTCATGTATGGGGCCCAGGCAGCTGGATGAATAGGATGTGGGCAGGGTGGGTGATCGGCACAGCGGGGGGCAATTACAGCCAGCTGATAGCCAGCTTCTCCTCTCCCGCTGGCTTTCAGCTGTAGTAGAGTGCCATACAGGGGATCTGTTCCAGTAATTGCCCAACCCCCCCCCCCCACAACACCCATCTCCCTCCCTGTGCACAGTACCTTTCCCCTGCTGCCTAGGCCCCTCGCCCTTGCAATGCTGCTTACTTCCCTCCTCTCCTTCCCACCAGCAGCCACAATAGGATCCTTAAGGATGGAGAACGGAGGAAGGGTCCAGTTACCAGCCCCTTCCTTTTTTGAATGAACACAATGAGTGATCAGTACCCATCACATACTGTGTTCATTCATAACTGAACTTTTTTTTTTTTTTTTTTTTTTTTGGGGGAAGGGGGCCCCGTCAGGTTGGCTGTATGGGGCCCCGTGGTTTCTAACAGCAGCCCTGCCCATAACCACAGCTGATCCAGAGGAAGGCCAGCATGATATAATATATTCAAATAAGCATCAATATAGCTCATAGTATTGGACAGAAACATACCAAACAAAGAGACCTCCTATAGGTTAACCCCTCCCCCTCCAGAGGATTTAACCCCCCCCCCCTTCCAGACCAGGCCGTTTTTGCCAAAGGGCACAGAGTTACTTTAACTGACAACTGCGCAGTCGTGCAACGCTGCACCCAAATGACGTTTACGGCCTTTTTTCCCCACAAATTGAGCTTTCTTTCGGTGGCATTTGATCGCCTGTGCGGTTTTTTATTTTTTGCACTATAAACAAAAAAAGACCGATACATTTGAGAAATAAAAAATATTTTTTACTTTTTGCTTTTAAACTTGTCCAGTAAAAAAAATTTAAAAAATCTAATTTCGTTATAAATTTAGGCCGAAATGTATGTAATGTTAATAACAAGAAAAGCAGAAAAATAGATCCCCCGCAGCCGGCAGCATTAGACCCCCAGCAGCAATACTTTCCTCCAGCAACAATGAACAAAATACCACCCTAGCAACAAAAAAAACCCCAGCAGCTACAACAGATCTCCCAGCAGCGAGCATCAATAGACAACAGACTTCCCTCCAACAACAGTAGATCCCTTCCAGCAACAATTGACCCTCATCAACAATAGATCCCCACCAGCAACAATAGACCTCCCCAGCAACAATAGACCACCACACGAAAAAAGATCCCCTTTAGTGACAATAGATTCCCCCCGTCAGCCAGCAACAACAGATCCTCCAGCATGCCCCAGCACCCCTTGCCATTACATATTTTCAGCGCTGGAACTGCACTCCCCCACATTCCTGTGCTGCCCTGGTTTCTGGCAGGGTTGTATTGTTCCGGGCGTGGATCTGTTTTTACTGTGGGCGTATTTTATTGCAGGGGATCTATTGTTGCTGGATGCATCTATTTTACTGCTTTTTATGTTATTAACAAATTGCATACATATGAATTAGCACTACAGTACTGGGCGGTGGGTAGGGGACGGAACCAAGGGACAGTGCTTGGAGCTGAGCAGGCTACAGAGACGAGGGTGAATCAGAAGGGGGGGTACCTGCACCTATTTTCTGGGAGCAAAGCCCCGTGTAAGCTGAAATATAATACATGTTTGTTTTCGGGTTCAATACCCCATTAACGAATGGGAGTCCATCTGATCCAAAATAAGTCCTATTGATATTTATGAATGATAGGTTATCCCACTTGAATAAAGCTCAAGATTTTGGGATTTTTTTTAGTTTTGCAAACTGATACGCAGTTAAGTTGGTCTTTATATATACACTCCCCGGCCACTTTATTAGGTCCGCCTTGCTAGTACCGGGTTGGACCCCCTTTTGCCTTCATTCTTCAGGGCCTAGATCCAACAAGATGTTGGAAACGTTCCTCAGAGATTTTGGTCCATATTGACATGATGGCATCACGCAGTTGCAGATTTGTTGGCTACACATCCATGATGGGAATCTCCCGTTCCACCATATCCCAAAGGTGCTCTATTGGATGGAGATCTGGTGACTGTGGAGGCCATTGGAGTGCAGTGATCTCATTGTCATGTTCCAGAAACCAGTTGGAGATGATCTGAGCTTTGTGACATGGCGCATTATCCTGCTGGAAGGAGCCGTCAGAAGATGGGGACACTGGAGTCATAAAGGGATGGACATGGTCAGCAACAATATTCAGGTAGGCCGTGGTGGTTAAATAATGCTCAATGGGTACTAAGGGGCCCAAAGTGTGCCAAGAAAATCTCACACCATGACACCACCACCAGCCTGAACCAATGATACAAGGCAGGATGGATCCACCACACCATGATACCACCACCAGCCTGAACCATTGATACAAGGCAAGATGGATCCACCACACCATGACACCACCACCACCATCCTGAACCATTGATACAAGGCAGGATGGATCCACCACACCATGACACCACCACCAGCCTGAACCGTTGATACAAGGCAGGATGGAGATTTTTTATTTATGTATTAATGTCATACATATCCATCCTCAACTTATATAAAAAAGTACAAAATATAATAAATAGAATAAATAAATACAAAACTAAACAAAGAAACTGAAAAAGTCCCAACAACCCCTGTGGGAGAAATAATAAACAAAGAACATAAAAGTCCATAACCTGAAAGGAAAAAACGGAACTTATATACAATATGTACAGTACAAGGCCTTTATGGCCGAGACCATATAATTAGGAGCCTTTATGGCTCAGACATAAACGTAAACCATAAACAATTTCCATATTAAACCTGCCGCTTACGGCCTATATGGCCCAAACTATACACAAAAAACACCTAACCATTATATACACTATGGGGGAGGGCTAAGGAACCCGCAGATCTTCCACGTCTGACACCTACAACCTACCATGCAAAAGGCTACCAAAAAGACCGAAACGCAAAAGCTAGGGAGTGCAAGAGGCAGAAAACAGGGACAGTTCCCATCACCCGAGATCAACAGACCGCAGCAACAGGCTTGATGTTCCTCCACGCCTCCATCCAAGCCCTACGCCGCAGCCTGTCTTTCTCAAGACCCCGAATTTTCCCAACCTCACCAAGAATGTCACTCACCACCACCTGAACAGGGAGGACCTTCTGCCGAATGGAGACCTGACACCGTGCCATCCAAATGTAGTAACGGACAACTAAGCTGACTAAAAACAAGGTGTCCAAATCAAAACCCATGCGACGCTCGAATGCTCCGTACACCCACTCCGCATACGACATGCGATGGAGGAAAGGAACACCCAGAGACCCTCCCACCTGTTTATACACCTCTACGTTAAAGGGGCACTGAAGCAAGAAGTGGTCCATAGTCTCCACTTCACCCCCACACTCCGACCTCGGACAACCACGGTCATCCGGAGGACGGTACTTCAGGTTACCCCTCACGTAGAGCCTGCCGTGGAAGGCGAGCCAGGCCTGGTCCCGCAACTTCAGGGGGATCCGCTCCAGATTTATCAACCGCAAACCCTCCCTCAAAACATGGCCCGGGCAATCTCTCAAGGCCAGCGGCGCATGGAAAGCAGATGCCACAATCCTCTCACCCAGGAGCCTCCTAGGGAGGGACCGGACCTCCTCCGCAGTCACATGCCACCGCCGGAGTAACTTCAGGCACGGGGCCGCATAAGCCGGGAGCTTACCATGCTTGACCCGCAGGCTTCTCACTGGCCCACCACTCTCCCAACTGTGCAGAAAGGGTCCAAACCAGATCCGGAACAGTCCTACCCATGCAGGCGGACTCTCTGCCAGCATGTTACCAAAGTTATGTTTCAAGAACATCAGAGAGAAAAAGACCACCGGGTTGACCATACCTAGGCCACCCTCCCGCCTGGATGAGTAAGTCACGTCCCTCTTGACGAGGTTCAGCCGATTCCCCCATAACATCTGGAAGAAACAGCTATAGATCCTCGCATAGAGCGATTCTGGCAAGAGGCAAACGAAGCTGACGTATAAAAAGACTGGGAGCAGGAAAGTCTTGATCAAGTCAACCCTTTCCCTCAAGGAGAGCCGCCACCCCTTCCAGCATCTCACTTTGACCTCGGCATCCGACAGCTTGGATTCCCAATTTTGCTTGCTGTAATCAGCAGGGCCAAAATTGATGCCCAACACTTTGATGTTCGGCTGAGGCACTGGGAAGGCGTCCGGGAGTGAGAAGCTCTCACCCTCCCTGCCCATCCAAAGAACTTCACATTTGTCCTGATTGACCTTGGAACCTGATGCCTCGGCATACTGATCCATTACTGAAACCACCTCCTGCGCCTCCTCTGGTCCAGAAATGAAAACAGAAACGTCATCAGCATAAGCCACAACTCTCAAAGGCGGATCTCCAGTGGCACCCACCGGCACCCCGCTCACTGCCCCGCCATCTAGCCTCCTGACGAAGGGGTCGATGGCAAAGGCATAGAGCAAGGGACTCTACAAGGCAGGATGGATCCACCACACCATGACACCACCACCACCAGCCTGAACCATTGATACAAGGCAAGATGGATCCACCACACCATGACACCACCACCAGCCTGAACCGTTGATACAAGGCAGGATGGATCCACCACACCATGACACCACCACCACCATCCTGAACCATTGATACAAGGCAGGATGGATCCACCACACCATGACACCACCACCACCAGCCTGAACCACTGATACAAGGCAGGATGGATCCATGCTTTCATGTTTTCTCCAAATCTGAATGTCGCAGCTGAAATCCAGGCTCATCAGACCAGGCAACATTATTCCAATCTTCTATTGTCCAATTTTGGTGAGCCTGTACGAATTGCAGCCTCCGTTTCCTGTTCTTAGCTGACAGGAGTGGCACCCGGAGTGGTCTTCTGCTGCTGTAACCCATCTGCTTCAAGGTTGGACATGTGCGTTCAGAGATGGTATTCTGCATACCTTGGATGTATGGAGTGGTTATTTGCATTACTGTTGCCTTTCTATCATCTGGAACCAGTCTGCCCATTCTCCTCTGACCTCAACAAGGCTTTTTCCTCCACACAACTGCCCCTCACTGGATATTTTCTCTTTTTCGGACCATTCTCTGTAAACCCTAGAGATGGCTGTGCGTGAAAATCCCAGTGAAATAGTCAGACCAGCCTGTCTGGCACCAAAAGTCACTTAAATCCCCTTTGTTCCCCATTCTGATGCTCGGTTTGCTCTTCAGCAAGTCATCTTCACCACGTCTAGATGCTTAAATGCATGGGGTCGCTGCCATGTGATTGGCTGATTAGCAATTTGTGTTACTGGACCTAATAAAGTGGCCGTTGAGCGTATTTTTACTATACAAAGCAGTTAATAAATAGCATTTAGAATGGGGGAGGGGGTCCCATAGACGAGTTTCCTGTTGCATTACCTATGAGTGAATCTATAAATGTCCTCATGGTAAAGTGGCCAATGCCTCCCCCCTGATAAAAGCTCAGAACGGGTGAACTGCGAGGCTCGGACCCATCACTTATAATCAGAAAAACAGTGACATGTACATATAATAGCTTGCTTTTTGCAGGTAATTGTCCTGCTTTCCATGAGGAGCGCAAGATTCGGGGCTAACGATTGGATCGTTTCCTTTACTGGGGTCGTCTATAAAGTATAGGGCATCGCGGCTTGTCAGCGTGGCGTCATGCTTTCATTTCTGCAGAGAACATTTTTATTGTATACTTTTTATATATATAAAAATTACAGGGATATCATTCATTCCTTTCTGTGGAACTAAAAAGGAAATCAGCAGCAAAACTTCGGAGGAAAAAAAATTATACTATATATATGTAGGATGTATGATCGGGGGACCCCCTCCCCCAATCATACATATATATAGTATAATTTGTTTCAGCGGGAATGCGAGGGAACCTCCAGCATTGAATGCATGTAATGGGATCTATTGTCACTGAAGGGGATCTATTTTTGTGTGGTGGTCTATTGTTGTTGGGGATGTCTATTGTTTACTGGTTGGGGAACTATTGTTAAATGGGGGGTCAATTGTTGCTGTAAGGGATCTACTGTTGAGGGAGAGGGGTCTATTGTTTATTGTTGCTGGCTACTAGAGAGTCTATTGATGCTGGCTGATGGGTGATCTGTTGTAGCTGCTGGGGGTCCATTATTGCTGGAGTGGTGTTTTGTTTTAGAGGTCCATTGTTGCCGGAGTAATCTGTCGTTGCTGGGGGGAGGGGTCTATTGTTGCTGAGGTGGTGTTTTGTTTCGGAGGTCCATTATTGCTAGGGGGGTTCTATTGCTGCTAGGGTGGTATTTTGTTTCGGAGGTCCATTGTTACTAGGGGGGTTCTATTGCTGCTGGGGTGGTATTTTGTTTCGGAGGTCCATTGTTGCTAGGGGGGTTCTATTGCTACTGGGGTGGTATTTTGTTTCGGAGGTCCATTGTTGCTGGGGAAGTTCAATTGCTGCTGGGGTGGTATATTGTTTTGGAGGTCCATTGTTGCCGGAGGAATCTGTTGGTGCTGGGGGTTCAATTGTTTCTGGTTGGGGAACTATTGTTAAATGGGGGGTCAATTGTTGCAGTAAGGAATCTACTGTTGAGGTAGGGGGGTCTATTGTTTATTGTTGCTGGCTACTGGAGAGTCTATTGATGCTGGCTGATGGGGGATCTGTTGTAACTGTTGGGGGTCCATTGTTGCTGGGGTGGTATTTTGTATCGGAGGTCCATTGTTGATGGAGTAATCTGTTGTTGCTGGGTGGGAGCTCTATTGTTGCTGGGGTGGTATTTTGTTTCAGAGGTCCATTGTTGCTGGAGAAATCTGTCGTTGCTGGGGGGGGGGGGGGTCTATTGTTGTTGGGGTGGTATTTTGTATCGGAGGTCCATTGTTGCTGGAGTAATCTGTTGTTGCTGGGGGGGACCCTTCCCATGTACACTATATTGACAAAAGTATTGGCCCCGCCCTCCAAATCACTGGATTCAGGTGTTCCAACCTCCATGGACACAGGTGTATACAATCAAGCCCCTAGGCATGCAGACTGCTTCTACAAACATTGGTGAAAGAATGGGTCGCTCTCAGGAGCTCAGTGGCTCCAAGCGTGGTCCCGTGATAGGTGGCCACCTGGGCAATAAGTCCATCCGTGACATTTCCTGGCTACTAAATATTCCACGCTCAACTGTTAGTGGGATTATAACAAAGTGGAAGCAACTGGGAACAACAGCCACTCAGCCACCAAGTGGTAGGCCACGTCACATGACTGGGCGGGGTCAGCGCATGCTGAAGCGCACAGTGCGCAGAAGTCACCAACTGTCTGCTGAGTCAATAGCTAAAGACCTCCAAACTTGGTGTGGCCTTCAGATGAGCCCAACAACAGTGCGTAGAGACCTTCATGGAATGGGTTTCCATGGCCGAGCAGCTGCATCCAAGCCTTCCATCACCGAGTACAATGCAAAGCGCCGGATGCCGTGGTGTAAAGCACACCGCCACTGGACTCTAGAGCAGTGGAGACATGTTCCCTGGAGTGACCAATCACGATTCTCTGTCTGGCAATCCGTTAGATGTGTCTGATTTTGGCGGTTGCCAGGAGAACGGTACTTGCCTGACTGCATTGTGCCATATGTAAAGTTTAGTGGAGGGGGGATTATGGTGTGGGGTTGTTTTTCAGTGGTTGGGCTTGGCCCCCTAGTTTTAGTGAAGGGAACTCTTAAGGTGACATTTTGGACAATTTCATGCTCCCAACTTTGTGGGAAGAGTTTGGGGATGGCCCCTTCCTGTTCCAACATGACTGCACACCAGTGCACAAAGCAAGGTCCATGAAGACATGGAGGAGCCAGTTTGGGGTGGAGGAACTTGACTGGCCTGCACAAAGTGCTGACCTCAACCCCATAGAACACCTTTGGGATGAATTAGAGCGGAGACTGCGAGCCAGGCCTCCTCCCCCGACATCAGTGCCTGACCTGACAAATGTGCTTCTGGAAGAATGGTCCAACCTTCCCATAGACACCCTCCTAAACCTTGTGGACGGCCTTCCCAGAAGAGTTGAAGCTGTTATGGCTGCAAAGGGCGGGGCCAACTCAATATTGAACCCTACGGACTAAGACTGGGGGGCCATTAAAGGTCATGTGCGTGGAAAGGGCGGGGCTAACTCAATATTGAACCCTACGGACTAAGAATGGGAGGCCATTAAAGGTCATGTGCGTGGAAAGGGCGGGCCAACTCAATATTGAACCCTACGGACTAAGAATGGGAGGCCATTAAAGGTCATGTGCGTGGAAAGGGCGGGGCTAACTCAATATTGAACCCTACGGACTAAGAATGGGAGGCCATTAAAGGTCATGTGCGTGGAAAGGGCGGGCCATCTCAATATTGAACCCTACGGACTAAGAATGGGAGGCCATTAAAGGTCATGTGCGTGGAAAGGGCGGGGCCAACTCAATATTGAACCCTACGGACTAAGACTGGGGGGCCATTAAAGGTCATGTTTGTGGGAAGGGCGGGGCCAACTCAATATTGAACCCTACGGACTAAGAATGGGAGGCCATTAAAGGTCATGTGCATGGAAAGGGCGGGGCCAACTCAATATTGAACCCTACGGACTAAGAATGGGAGGCCATTAAAGGTCATGTGCGTGGAAAGGGTGGGCCAACTCAATATTGAACCCTACGACTAAGACTGGGAGGCCATTAAAGGTCGTGTGCGTGGAAAGGGCGGGGCCAACTCAATATTGAACCCTACGGACTAAGAATGGGAGGCCATTAAAGGTCATGTGCGTGGAAAGGGTGGGCCGACTCAATATTGAACCCTACGGACGAAGACTGGGAGGCCATTAAAGGTCGTGTGCGTGGAAAGGGCGTTGCCAACTCAATATTGAACCCTACGGACTAAGAATGGGAGGCCATTAAAGGTCATGTGCATGGAAAGGGCGGGGCCAACTCAATATTGAACCCTACGGACTAAGAATGGGAGGCCATTAAAGGTCATGTGCGTGGAAAGGGTGGGCCAACTCAATATTGAACCCTACGACTAAGACTGGGAGGCCATTAAAGGTCGTGTGCGTGGAAAGGGTGGGCCAACTCAATATTGAACCCTACGACAAAGACTGGGAGGCCATTAAAGGTCGTGTGCGTGGAAAGGGCGGGCCAACTCAATATTGAACCCTACAGACTAAAACCGGGATGTCATTAAATTTCATGAGCATGGAAAGGCAGGCGGCCCAATACTTTTGGCAACGTGTATTTGGCTGTTTGTCTTGATTTTAGATTCAAAGTCAATGGAAAGTCAGCATATGGTATTGTTGGTTTTCACAAGCAATTGCATACTTTCAAAAAAACCAACCCATGGAAGCGATGAATCATTAGCTAAATAACAAGTGATTCGATGTAAAATATTTTTTTCTGCGTGGGATTTCTTTGAGTCGTTCAGACGCACTAAGCACAGCTTGTACAAACAGTTAATGAATGCCTTCCAATGTATCTGGTCTGTAAATGCTGCCATGATAATCGCCATCTCTACTGAGGCTTTCATTTAATGAGCCGTATCTGGGTTTTTATCCTCCTTTTAGGTAAATTCATTTTGATGCATTAACAGTCGTCCGTTTCTAGGAAACGCTAAAATTATTAGTAATGAAATCAGACATGAAAGAAATATGGAAGCTGCCAACGTTGATATCTTCTACAGACATCTGGCTGTCACCATGACCCTCTGGCTTCAATACTTAGATATGAAATGAATGCAGGTATGGACTTCTGAGTTTACCTTCAGACTTCTCAGATCTTCGTACTTGAATGAGACCTTCTGGCATTGGGCTCTGCAATATGGCTCTTTCCAGACCGACGGGCACTGTATCAGTTGGCCGCAGAGCGCTTTCCAGTTTTATAGAGCCATGATACAGCCATTGGTGTAACCAGACTGACCATTTGGAAATGGCTCGGGGTCAGTAGGGGGGCCCATGAGATGCCCCTGGTACCTTTTTCATAGGCTTTTTTGAGTTTGGACCCAGAATCCCCTATTGCCCAGGGGCCCCATGAATTGTCAGTCCACCCCTGGTACCGCTCCTCTGTGTTGTTGGCCTTATGTATTGTCTACTCAAAATTCTGTGCTGTGCTCTTACTAAGGCCCTTCTCTCCCAATTGCTCAGTTTGGCTGGACGACCATCTCTTGGAAGAGTCCTGGTTGTGCCAAACTTCTTCTATTTGAGAATTAAGGAGGCTACTGTGCCCTTGGGAACCTTCAGTGCAGCAGAAATTTTTTTGTAGCCCTCCCCAGATCTGTGCCTTGCAATAATCCTGTCTCTGAGCTCTGCGGGCAGGTCCTTTGACCTCATGGCTTTTGCTCTGATACAGTTTGCATTGTTAAGTGTTTACCTTTCCTAATCATGTCCAATCAATTTAATATACCACAGTAGGACTCCAATCCGCAGAGCGCTTTCCAGTTTTATAGAGCCATGATGCAACCATTGGTGTAACCAGGGGCCAGGGGCGGACTGACCATTTGGAAACTCGGGCACTGCCTGAGGGCCCGGGGTCTGTAGGGGGCTCCATGAGATGCCCCTGGTACCTTTTTAATAGGCTTTTTTGAGTTTGGGCAAGGACGCAGGGGCCCCATGATCCCCTATTGCCCAGGGGCCCCATGAGTTGTCAGTCCGCCCCTGGGTGTAACCTAGTCTCTGATCACTTTCTATGTGGGCAAGGCTCTGGAGGTGGTGAAGCTAACTTGGTAGGTCACCTTCGGACACTGGGCTCTGTATTGTACAGGCCCATGAGTCCTGTAACAGTTCTCTGCAGGATGCTATCCAGGTCCAGAGTTGTGACACAGCTTCTGTTGTGCCCCGCCCTATGAGTGTGTCTGTGATTGTGGTTATATCTGGATCAGGGGCGGACTGACAACTCATGGGGCCCCCGGGCAATAGGGGATCATGAGGCCCCTGTGTCTTTGCCCAAATAAGGTACCAGGGGCATCTCATGGGGCATACAATCTAAGGTATATATATACATATATACACACACATTATATATATCAGGGGCGGACTGACCATTTGGAAACTCGGGCACTGCCCGAGGGCCTGGGTCAGGCCCCATGAGATGCCCCTGGTACCTTTTTCATAGACTTTTTTGAGTTTGGGCAAGGACACAGGGGCCCCATGATCCCGTATTGCCCGGGGGCCCCATGGGTTGTCAGTCCGCCCCTGTTAAGAAGATTCTAATTAATTCGTTATGTCGTTGACTTTCTTGCGACTTCTGTGTTTTGCGACTTTGGCTTTGCGAAATCATAACAATACGGAGTCTGACCCGTATTACTGAGCTTACAAAACCCTCTGAAGTCGCTAACGAATGAAATGAATGAATACAACTTAATTTGTTGTTTTCATTACAATTTATTTCAGATTCGTTGAAATGCGTTACTGTTGTGATTTGGATACATCCGAACCTCTTAACTGCTTCCCTTCCGGCCCATGTATATAAACAGCTGGACGGGAGCAGTGCAGGAGTGGGTGGCCGTTTATAAATGTCCTCCCCGTTCCCTGCTTGTGCGTGCTGCCTTGTACCAGAGATCACATGGTACAGGGCTATTCACAACAGCCTTCTACCATGTGACAAGCTGTGACCAATCACAGCTCACAAAGTATTTCTCAATGGCTGCAAAAATGCAGCCCGAGAGAAGGAGAAATGATTGCTTTTACAGCCTTTATGGGTGTAAAAGCAATCGGTGTAAAAAAAAAACTTCATCACCCCCCACAAGTAGAATAAGTGCCACTATGGCGACACTGTACTGCTAGGGTGACAGTAAGTAAAAAAATAAATAAATAAATAATATAAAAAAATAAAATAAAAATGTAAAAACAATTTTTGAAAAAGTATAATTTTTGGTTATAAACTAATTTGGGTTATTTTTTTTTACTAAAAAGATAACTGAATACATTTTGGCCAAGATTTATGAAGAGCAATTATTTATTTGCAAAATTTTATAAGAAAAACACTTTTCCAAAATGTTTGGACTTTTTCATTTATATAGCAAAAAAATTAAAATCCCAGCGGTGAATAAATACCACTAAAATAAAGCTTTATCTGTCTCAAAAAAAATGCAAAAAAATTCATATGGGTACAGTGTTGCATGACCGCACAATTGTCATACAAAGTGTGATAGCGCTGAAAGCTGAAAATTGGCCTGGACAGGAAGGGGGGGAAAGCGTCCGGACTGGAAGGGGGGTGAAAGTGTCCGGACGGGAAGGGGGGGAAAGCGTCCGGACTGGAAGGGGGGGAAAGCGTCCGGACTGGAAGGGGGGGAAAGCGTCCGGACTGGAAGGGGGGAAAGCGTCCGGACTGGAAGGGGGGTGAAAGCGTCCGGACTGGAAGGGGGGTGAAAGCGTCCGGACTGGAAGGGGGGTGAGAGCGCCGGGACTGGAAGGGGGTGAGCGTCTGGACTGGAAGGGGGGTGAAAGCGTCCGGACTGGAAGGGGGGGAAAGCGTCCGGACGGGAAGGGGGGGAAAGCGTCCGGACGGGAAGGGGGGGAAAGTGTCCGGACTGGAAGGGGGGGAAAGTGTCTGGACTGGAAGTGGTTAATAACAAAAATGTCAGAATTTTGATAAGTAACTAAACAAATCTCACATGTCTAGCGTCCGGACGGGAAGGGGGGGAAAGCGTCCGGACTGGAAGGGGGGAAAGCGTCCGGACTGGAAGGGGGGTGAAAGCGTCCGGACTGGAAGGGGGGTGAAAGCGTCCGGACTGGAAGGGGGTGAGAGCGTCCGGACTGGAAGGGGGTGAGAGCGTCCGGACTGGAAGGGGGTGAGAGCGTCCGGACTGGAAGGTGGGAAAGAGTCCGGACTGGAAGGGGGGGGTAAAAGCGTCCGGACTGGAAGGGGGGTGAAAGCGTCCGGACTGGAAGGGGGTGAAAGCATCTGGACTGGAAGGGGGGTGAAAGCGTCCGGACTGGAAGGGGGGGGAAAGCGTCCGGACGGGAAGGGGGGGAAAGTGTCCGGACTGGAAGGGGGGGAAAGTGTCTGGATTGGAAGGGGGGTGAAAGCGTCTGGACTGGAAGGGGGGTGAAAGCGTCCGGACTGGAAGGGGGGGAAAGCGTCCGGACGGGAAGGGGGGGAAAGCGTCCGGACGGGAAGGGGGGGAAAGTGTCCGGACTGGAAGGGGGGGAAAAGTGTCTGGACTGGAAGTGGTTAATAACAAAAATGTCAGAATTTTGATAAGTAACTAAACAAATCTCACATGTCTAGCAGTACAATAACCACCAATGGGAATGCACAGGCCTCATGCACACTGGACATTTTTTCAGCTGCTCCTAAGAGAGTCTGGCGGTTCTTTTTCTCGCCTATAAACTTTATGCACATATAGGCTTTTACAGGAATTTAGAGGCAGAAAACAAAACTCCACTCCCAGCATGTCCAGGAGCAGTGGCGTTTTGGTAGAAAAAAAAAAAAAAAACTTGACGCATGTAAATATGTAAATGGTAGGTGCGTTTAGCACTTGAGCACTAATTCCTTTCAATAGCAAAAATAAATTGTTATTCTGGCCAATGAAATGAATGAATGCCCAAAACCTTGATGTGGCTAAAGTGTTTACAAGTGTAGCGCTACCCTCCTGAGGGCCACTGTATTGTGGGTACCCCTAAGCTTCCCTCCGCACAGCCAGGCAACAGGTACTTCTCACACAGACTTGCACCCAAAGACAGTAACCGTCCGTGGAGTTGGTTTTGTTGTTTTTATTAGGGAAATTCATCTTGGATATGGAAATAGGGATTACGGGATGCCCAGTTTGGCTTGAATCAATAGAAGGGGGACACTTCCCTCCTATGTACAAAGGCAGATCCTGGACTGTTCTTTTCCTGAGAGCCGTCAGTCGTTGCGGATCAGTAGCAGCCCCTTCATGGACGAGGAACTAGCAGCTACTCAAGAGTCATTTTATTTCTCGTAGTTACATGCAGAGACGTCTTCTCTCCCCCTATAGAACCGCTCCCAGTTCCGCAGCCTGCAAGCACTACCAGCCCTCCTGGCTTCGCCGAAGATCCCAATAAAGGATTGAGCCCAGCGCTGTCTTTAGAAAGCTTGTTACGTGTGGCCAGTGGTGTATTTAGGTTTTGTGCTGCCCTAGGCAACACAAAAATCGTTTGCCCCCACAGACACCAACCAACACAACCCCACTTCCCCCTCCTGCAGAGAAAGCCTGACATTGAGCAACAACACCCCTGCCCCCCACTCAGTAGAGCTTTCCAAAACCCCCCTTCCCCAACGATAGAGAGAAACTCATCTTCACAACTCTGTACATCCCTGAGAATGAGAGTCAGGCTCTACATACACCATCAAGCAGCTCGCAGCCTCTCTCAGATCCCACCTGGTTTCCATGGCGCACATGTCCCTTCTTTCATCCTTTCTTCTGAAAAATGCCGCCCTAGGCAAGTGCCTTGTTTGCCTTGTGGTAAATACGGCCCTGCATGTGGCAGTCCTCCCCTTGTAGATCCCAGAGAGTGCTGCTGTACTCACACTGTCCTCCTTGCTCCCTGCTGCTCCAGGTCTTGATCCCATCCACACTTCTCCGCAGAATGTATCCTCTTGAGCCAGCTTGAGCCCAGCATAGAGGCCGGTCCCCCCAGACCTAGGTAACTCCTCCTAGGCACCGACAATCTCCTCGGCACTCCATCTTCCACCCGACTCACCTGTCAACCTGACTCTCCCATATTTATAGGCCAGTCCACCAGGGCTTCCAAACCTGGGATTATCCAGACCCCCCCCCATGAATAGAGATTAGGCCTCCACCCTTTCCTTCTTACCAACTTCCGGAAGGTCCTCCAGAGTCAGGTGGAGGTGATAGAGCCACAACCTCTCGAGTCATCCAGCTGACCTGCAATAACCCGACCTCAGTCACATGACTCACACAACTACCATGAGTCATAAACAATGATTTTGCCTATAGCATACACTATCCTAGTAGCGCACTAGAGGGTGCTACACAAGCGTCAAGCATTGTTTCTGGGAAAATGCTGCTGCCAGGAGGAAAGACGGCTGGGGCAGCGATAAATCACCTCTTTACTGACTGTCAAATGCCTCAAAAGAGCGATCCTTCTGAGAGCACTTCATGTGTACATGAGGCCTTGGTGTGACAAACTTCCCCAAAGTAAGCCAGTTTGTACAATAATCCAGTACAAGCTACATACGTGTAATGTACAGTGGTGATGGTCTTCTCCGTCTAGCGGTCAATAAACACTAATTCGTTCAATGGTATCCCACTAGAGCACACGCACAAGAAACCTCTGAGGGGTCCCCAAGGTTTCAACTGTCTAGGGGCCTCCATAGAGATTATTCCCGCATTGTCCACTTTTGTTATCCATTTGATATCCCTTAATTTTCTTCTTTTTGATTAGTTTTAGAAGATGATAGTAACACTGTAGCTTTTATATTATGCCTTGAGAGGATTCACACCTACCTACTGCTTTACAAAAACACAAATCAAGCATGTTCCTTTTGCTCCCCAACAGCAGTTGAGTAGTGGAGCTTCTGCATGTCACAGTATGGAGAAGGAGACATTGCTCTCTACTTACTTCCCCCCTTTTTGTGTTGTTAATGTTGTGTTGCACAACCCTCCTCCGGCCAGCAGGGGGAGATCCAAGTCTAGCAAACCTATAGACTCCAATGCAGAATGCGTGGAACCCTGGGAGGTGTAGTTCAGGGCCACAGCTACATACAGGTATGTATGTAGGTCTGAATTACAGGCCCAAAGATATCCTGTGTGAGCAGGAGGAGAGCTTCTATTGGATTGCCTGGGAAAGCCTGCACTGTACTTTATTAATATTATTATTCAGTATTTATATAGCGCCAACAGTGTGCTCAGCGCTGTACATTACAATGGGAGACAATACACGAGACAGTACAATAACAATACAATGTGATACACGAGGGGTTCGAGGGCCCTGCTCCTTGGAGTTTACAATCTAGGAGGGGGGGGGATGGTGGTACAGGAGGAGAAAGCTGTGGGGGATGGAGTGGGAGGAAGAGTGGAGGAGATCGGCAATTAGCTGAGGACGGGGTAGGCTTCCCTGAAGAGATGGGTTTTCAGGGTGCGCCTAAAGGAGAGGAGAGTAGGTGATAGTTTAATGGACTTGGCGCCTCAAGAGCCTATGCTTCCAGACCAGTCTGTGTGAGTGCGGAACTGAACCAGCCCTAAGGAGCCTGCGGCTGACAGCAAATTTGCCAGGGAAACAGCAGCACTGCAGCTCCTGTGACTGGAGCGTTCATCGGATTCTCCATCCCCATCGTTTGATTAGCAGCCACACCAAGACTGAAGGAGCCCCTTCCATTGCAAAAGTCTTTTGCCCCACCAGGGAGTTGGTGAGTGCGGTTAGCAGTAGACAAGCCACTAAATGCAGGACTATTATTGCACTCATGCCACAGTCCTTATCAATCTGGTACTTCACCACATGCAAGTCCAACTCCGAGCTGCAGTTATATTTCATTATTATCTTTGGCCCGCTTCGATTCTGCCTCGCGTGTTGCACCTGTTGTCATCTTACTGCCTGCAGGGCTTTTGGACTATTTTAAGCGTACCAACATTCATTTAAAAGGGCCCCAACGTAAGCCGGCAGAAGATACATTTTAAGGACTGCCCTATTAGTCAACTTGCAGCTTTTCTCATCCCCCCCCTACTCCATTGTCTATGTTGCTCAAATTTGACAGCTCCTACTCAGTCAGTTTAGGCCTAGATTTACCATAATCTGTCAACATTGGCAGTATAACTCCTGTATTATTGGACTAAGTCTCATTACTGCTCACTGTCCCTTTTTAGGTGGCACTGTTTATGCTGGTCTGGATGTTTCGTGTCTCTTATGTCTTGTCCTCATTTTTAGCCATTTTTTTCATGCTGGACCAGGGGCGAACTGACAACTCAATATGGGATTATGGGGCCCCTGTGTCCTTGCCCAAACTCAAAAAAGCCTATGAAAAAGGTACCAGGAGCATCTCATGGGGCCCCCTACTGACCCCCCCAGGCAATAGGGGATCATGGGACCCCTGGGACCCCTGTGTCCTTGCCCAAACTCAAAAAAGCCTATGAAAAAGGTACCAGGGGCATCTCATGGGGCCCCCTACTGACCCTGGGCCCTCGGGCAGTGCCCGAGTATCCAAATGGTCAGTCCACCCCTGTGCTGGACTGTGTTCTCATCATTGCCAATTTTCTTACCTGCTTGGTTATCACTTTTACTGAATAATACATTACGTTTACCCTTGCTGACTGCTTTGGTGCCTGTTTTCAAGGAGGCATTGTTATTGAGCGTATCACACTGTGTTTGCTTGATTTTTCCCGCTTAACCTGGTGTGTCAGAGGGGCTGAGATCCATGAGGAGGTCGAGGCAAAGAAGAGAGGGCCCATCTTAACCAGCGTCTCCTTTAGGGGGTTGCCCTACATCAGTATTGTTAAATATTTATCACTCCATGGTACTGAAAGCTTTGTAGGGCTTTGGCCTCCCTTAGAATTTCCAAGCTTTGATCTTGACTGGTTTCATCTTTCATCTTTTTGTATTTGAACTCTTAAAATTGTCATCAGTTTCTTTTAGTTTATCATTGGTGGGGGTCTTGCTTGTGTTGAACCCTCTGGATCTTCCACAAATCCTGTCTTTGGTCTACTTTCATGTGGTCTTCTTACATCTGAAAGAATGATATATCCCGTCTCTGCATTCCCTACAACCTCACAAACACCCCCTTTCCTCTCTCTGAGCACAATCTCAACACCTTCACCGTGCCCTCAACTTCAAACACTCATCCCTCCAAGCAGCAAACAATTACCCGCAGAAACCTTCATAACTTTTTTTTTTTTTTGTATCAACAATTTTTATTGATTTTTTTCACACACACATATATATATATATATATATATCGTATTTTCCGGCATATAAGACGACTGGTCATATAAGACGACCCCTACTTTTCCTGTTAAAATGTAGTGTTTGGGCTATACTCGCCGTATAAGACTACCCCTCTTCCAATGCACACCAGTGGGAAGAATCGTCCCCCATCATTGGTGTCAGTGGGAGGAATAGTGCCCTATCATTGGTATCAGTGGGAGGAATAGTGCCCCATCATTGGTGTCAGTGGGAGGAATAGTGCCCCATCCTTGGTATCCTTGGGAGGAATAGTGCCCCATCATTGGTATTAGTGGGAGGAATAGTGCCCCATCATTGGTGTCAGTGGGAGGAATAGTGCCCCATCATTGGTATCCTTGGGAGGAATAGTGCCCCATCATTGGTATTAGTGGGAGGAATAGTGCCCCATCATTGGAGTCAGTGGGAGGAATAGTGCCCCATCATTGGTATCCTTGGGAGGAATAGTGCCCCATCATTGGTATTAGTGGGAGGAATAGTGCCCCATCATTGGTATTAGTGGGAGGAATAGTGCCCCATCATTGGTGTCAGTGGGAGGAATAGTGCCCCATCATTGGTGTCAGTGGAGGAATAGTGCCCCATCATTGGTGTCAGTGGGAGGAATAGTGCCCCATCATTGGTATCAGTGGGAGGAATAGTGCCCCATCATTGGTGTCAGTGGGAGGAATAGTGCCCCATCATTGGTGTCAGTGGGAGGAATAGTGCCCCATCATTGGTGTCAGTGGAGGAATAGTGCCCCATCATTGGTGTCAGTGGGAGGAATAGTGCCCCATCATTGGTATTAGTGGGAGGAATAGTGCCCCATCATTGGTGTCAGTGGGAGGAATAGTGCCCCATCATTGGTGTCAGTGGGAGGAATAGTGCCCCATCATTGGTGTCAGTGGGAGGAATAGTGCCCCATCATTGGTGTCAGTGGGAGGAATAGTGCCCCATCATTGGTATCAGTGGGAGGAATAGTGCCCCATCATTGGTGTCAGTGGGAGGAATAGTGCCCCATTATTGGTGTCAGAGCGACGAATCGTGCCCCATCCTTGGTGTCAGTGGGAGGAATAGCACCCCATCATTGGTGTCAGTGGGAGGAATAGCGCCCCATCATTGGTGTCAGTGGGAGGAATAGTGCCCCATCATTGGTATCAGTGGCAGGAATAGTGCCCCATCATTAGTATCAGTGGGGGGAATAGTGCCTCATCTTTGGTGTCAGTGGGAGGAATCGTGCCCCATCATTGGTGTCAGTGGGAGGAATAGTGTCCCAACATTGGTGTCAGTGGGAGGAATAGTGTCTCAACATTGGTGTCAGTGGGAGGAATAGTGTCCCATCATTGGTATTAGTGGGAGGAATAGTGCCCCATCATTGGTGTCAGTGGGAGGAATAGTGCCCCATCATTGTTGTCAGAGCGACGAATCGTGCCCCATCATTGGTGTCAGTGGGAGGAATAGCACCCCATCATTGTTGTCAGTGGGAGGAATAGTGCCCCATCATTGGTGTCAGTGGGAGGAATAGTGCCCCATCATTGGTGTCAGTGGGAGGAATAGTGCCCCATCATTGGTGTCAGTGGGAGGAATAGTGTCCCATCATTGGTATTAGTGGGAGGAATAGTGCCCCATCATTGGTGTCAGTGGGAGGAATAGTGCCCCATCATTGGTGTCAGAGCGACGAATCGTGCCCCATCATTGGTGTCAGTGGGAGGAATAGCACCCCATCATTGTTGTCAGTGGGAGGAATAGCGCCCCATCATTGGTGTCAGTGGGAGGAATCGTGCCCCATCATTGGTATCAGTGGGAGGAATAGTGCCCTATCATTGGTATCAGTGGGAGGAATAGTGCCCCATCATTGGTGTCAGTGGGAGGAATAGTGCCCCATCCTTGGTATCCTTGGGAGGAATAGTGCCCCATCATTGGTATTAGTGGGAGGAATAGTGCCCCATCATTGGTGTCAGTGGGAGGAATAGTGCCCCATCATTGGTATCCTTGGGAGGAATAGTGCCCCATCATTGGTATTAGTGGGAGGAATAGTGCCCCATCATTGGTGTCAGTGGGAGGAATAGTGCCCCATCATTGGTGTCAGTGGAGGAATAGTGCCCCATCATTGGTGTCAGTGGGAGGAATAGTGCCCCATCATTGGTATCAGTGGGAGGAATAGTGCCCCATCATTGGTGTCAGTGGGAGGAATAGTGCCCCATCATTGGTGTCAGTGGGAGGAATAGTGCCCCATCATTGGTGTCAGTGGGAGGAATAGTGCCCCATCATTGGTGTCAGTGGGAGGAATAGTGCCCCATCATTGGTATCAGTGGGAGGAATAGTGCCCCATCATTGGTGTCAGTGGGAGGAATAGTGCCCCATTATTGGTGTCAGAGCGACGAATCGTGCCCCATCCTTGGTGTCAGTGGGAGGAATAGCACCCCATCATTGGTGTCAGTGGGAGGAATAGCGCCCCATCATTGGTGTCAGTGGGAGGAATAGTGCCCCATCATTGGTATCAGTGGCAGGAATAGTGCCCCATCATTAGTATCAGTGGGGGGAATAGTGCCTCATCTTTGGTGTCAGTGGGAGGAATAGTGTCCCAACATTGGTGTCAGTGGGAGGAATAGTGTCCCAACATTGGTGTCAGTGGGAGGAATAGTGTCTCAACATTGGTGTCAGTGGGAGGAATAGTATCCCATCGTTGGTGTCAGTGGGGGGTGGAATAGTGCCCCATCGTTGTTGTCAGTGGGGGGGAGGAATAGTGCCTCATCGTTGGTGTCAGTGGGGGGGGGGAAATGTGCCCCATCGTTGGTGTCAGTGGGAAGAATAATGCCCCATCATTGGTGTCAGTGGGAGGAATAGTGTCCCATCATTGGTATTAGTGGGAGGAATAGTGCCCCATCATTGGTATTAGTGGGAGGAATAGTGCCCCATCATTGGTATCAGTGGGAGGAATAGTGCCCCATCATTGGTATTAGTGGGAGGAATAGTGCCCCATCATTGGTATCAGTGGGAGGAATAGTGCCAGTATCAGTGACACCAATGATGGGGCACTATTCCTCCCACTGACACCAATGACACTTGCTGACCTCTGTTCCAGTATGGTGCTGCTGCAGCCAGCATATGTGGTTGCAGCAGCACCTCTGCACGGCACACTTACCGGCTGCTCCTTCACTCGATTCTCGCGGGGCCGCTTGGCTCCGCCTCCTCGCCGTTGATTGGCCGCCTGTGTGCCTTTCCTGAGCTACAGTTCTGGCAGCCAATCACCGGTGAGCAGGCGGAGCCGAGCAGCCGCGCGAACATCCAGTGGCCGAACTGAATGAAGGAGCAGCCGCGCTTCCTGGACTGGATCGTGGTGGGACCGGAGCCAGGTAAGAAACAGCAGCCCCTGCCCACCCCTGTACTTAGTGTCCCTTCCGTTGGAAGGGGGGGGGGCGGCGGTGGAACCGCGCTGCCCCCCTAAAAAGTGTCAGCATGCCGTATACCGGCGTATAAGACGACCCCCGACTTTTGAAAAGATTTTCAAGGGGTAAAAAGTCGTCTTATACGCCGGAAAATACGGTATATATATAGAACAAAATAGAAGAAGCACATCGATGGTAAAATCTGCATGGTTACAAATATAATGTCACATAGCTACAGTGGGGGGGCTATCAGAACAGCACAGTTGTAGAAAGGTGGGAAGCGGAGAGATTATCCCATGGGTGCCACACTGCCTGGAACACAGCTGTCGAACTGGAATGTATAGCAGTCAGGTATTCCATCTGTCGTACATTAGCAATAATTTTGAGCAAAGTTGACATCGAAGGCGGTATAGCGGATAACCAGCACATAGGAATGCTTCTTCTGGCCGCAGTCAAAATATGTGTGGAGAGTTTCCTGGACACCTTGGGAAGACCTGGGAACGGCAAGCCCAATAAAAGGTATAGGGGCTCAAAGGGGAGAGAGGTATGCAATAACAATTGTAAAAAAGACAAAACCTCTTCCCAAAAAGGGACAATGGATCCACAAGTCCAAAAAATGTGGAAGAGGGAGCCAAAGTCTTTCCCACAACGCCAGCAGGCAGAAGAAGCACTCGTGTTAAAAGCATGAATAACCCCAGGGGTTTTGTACCACAACATCACAATTTTGTATGTATTTTCTTTATAAACCACACAGGCAGAAGATTTAGATGCGTTTTCCCAAATTTTCTTCCACTGTGTTAGATCGATATCACATTGCAAAAACTGGGACCACTTGCGCATGTAATGGTGAGTGTCATTAGAGAGGGGAGTAGCGTCCATTAAGAGTTTGTATGTATTGGAAATTATACCCCTTTGATATGGGCCCTGTATACATAGACGCTCAAAGGGAGAGGGTTTCCCAAGAGTCAAAGTGGAGGACATGGTGGAGAAAACATGGCGTAGCTGAAGGTATATATAAAAATGTTGGGAGGGCAGATCTTTTTTCTGGAGATATGAGAAAACGTTCATAACTTTAACCCTTCTCCTTTCTACTCTACAACTGACCACCTCTATGACAGAATCTCTCCCCTGTCCTGCCCTGACCTGGCCATTTCTGTCTACAACAGCTCGCTTTCATCCCTTTTGACTCGCTTGCTCCTCTAACTACACGAAGCATCAGGCCCCGACCATTACAACCGTGGCAGACTGACCACACCAGAAATCTTAAGAGACATAGCCCTGCACTGGAGCAACTGTGGTGTAAAACCAAATCCCAGCAAGCATTCACCCGATATAAATCTGCTTTCTTAACATACAATTCCTCCCTCCATGCTGTCACACTTATTAATACCTTGTCATCCAGTCCTTGTCATCTCTTCATTACTTTTAACTCTCTACTTTATCCACCTCCACCTCCAGCCAGTACCTCACTCACTGCTTACAAAATTGCCAATCATTTCAAAAACAAGATTGATGCAATTCGTAGGGGCATCGCCACTGCACAGACATCCATCCCACTTAGCATACCTTACACTAAACCTCCCTCAACACTGTCCTCTTTTGACCTTGCTACTACTGAAAAGGTCTCTAAAGTTTTCTCAGAAGGCCGTCTCACTACCTGCCCCCTGCATCCTGTCCCCTCACAACTACTACGGTCATCCTCTTCTTCCATCCTATGCTACCTCACTCACATCTTCAATCTCTCCCTGTCTAATTGTGCCTTCCCCTCCCCTCTAAAGCATGCACAGATCACTCCCATACTTAAAAAGCCGTCGCTGGACCCCACCAACCCGAACAACTTAAGACCCATCTCCCTGCTGCCATTTATCTCTAAACTCTTAGTCTACAATTGCCTGAGCTCCTACCTCACTGACAACAACCTTCTTGACTCTTTAAAGTCTGGCTTTCACTCACTACACTCCACTGAAACTGCCCTACTAAACCTCACTAATGATCTACTAACAGCTAAAACCAATGGCCACTCATGCCAACCAATAACCACTACTCTGTACTCATCCCAACCAATGGTCACTTCTCCGTACTCATCCCAACCAATGGCCACTACTCCGTACTCATCCCAACCAATGGCCACTACTCCATACTCATCCCAACCAATGGTCACTACTCCATACTCATCCCAACCAATGGTCACTACTCCATACTCATCCCAACCAATGGTCACTACTCCGTACTCTTACTACTAGATTCTCTGCTGCTTTTGATACTATTGACCATCCCCTCCTCCTCAAAAAACTCCACTCTCTTGGCCTCCGAGACTCTGCTCTCTCCTGGTTCTCCTCCTACCTATCGCAGCACTCCTTCAGTGTTACCTATAACTCTGTCTCCTCCTCTCCACTTCCTCTTTCTGTAGGGGTCCCTGAAGGTTCTGTCCTTGGACCCCTTCTCTTCTCCATCTACACCTCCTCCCTTGGTCAGTTGATAAACTCCCATGGCTTTAAGTACCATCTCCATGCTGTTGACACATAAATCTATCTTTCTACTCCTCACCTCACCCCTTCAGTCTCCTCTCGCATTACTAACCTACTAAGTGACATATCGGCATGGATGTCACTCCACTTCCTCAAACTTAATCTTTCTAAAACTGAGCTCATACTATTCCCTCCAGCTCGTGTCCACTCCCCTGACTTCTTCATCAAGATCAATAATACGACCATCAGTTCCTCCCCTCATGCCAGGGTACTAGGTGTAATCCTGGACTCCCATCTGTCCTTTCAGCCCCAAATCTAATCGCTGTCCAAATCTTGTAGACTTCACCTCCGCAACATCTCCAACCTCCGCAACATCTCCAAGATACGGCCGTTCTTAACCTTTGAAACTACTAAGCAACTTATTCACTCCCTTGTTATCTCTCACCTTGACTATTGTAACTCCCTCCTAATTGGCCAACCTCATCGCAGGCTATCCCCTCTTCAGTCTATCATGAATTCTGCTGCCAGACTCATCCACCTTACCAACCATTCCATATCTACCATCCCTCTCTGCCAATCCCTCCACTGGCTTCTACTCAGTGTCCTCCACCCCTCTCTGCCAATCCCTCCACTGGCCTCCACTCAGTGTCCTCCACCCCTCTCTGCCAATCCCTCCACTGGCCTCCACTCAGTGTCCTCCACCCCTCTCTGCCAATCCCTCCACTGGCCTCCACTCAGTGTCCTCCACCCCTCTCTGCCAATCCCTCCACTGGCCTCCACTCGGTGTCCTCCACCCCTCTCTGCCAATCCCTCCACTGGCCTCCACTCGGTGTCCTCCACCACTCTCTGCCAATCCCTCCACTGGCTTCCACTCAGTGTCCTCCACCCCTCTCTGCCAATCCCTCCACTGGCCTCCACTCAGCGTCCTCCATCCCTCTCTACCAATCCCTCCACTGGCTTCCCATTGCCCAACGGATAAAATTCAAAACATTAACAATAACATATAAAGCCATATATAACTCTGCCCCAAATTACATCACCAATCTTGTCTCCAAATATCACCCAAACCGTCTTCTCCGCTCCTTCCATGACCTCCTTCTCTCTTGCTCCCTTGTCTCCTCCTTCCATGCTCGTCTCCAGGGCTTCTTCAGAGTCTCCCCCATCCTCTGGAACTCTCTATCCCATCTCTGAAAACCTCTCTCTTCAGGGAAGTCTATCCTGCCTTCAGCTAATAACAGAATCTTCTATTTCTCCTACCAGTCCATCCCCCACAGTTATTACCTTTTGTACGACCAGCCCCTCCCTCTTAGATTGTAAGCTCCAAGGAGCAGGGCCCTCCTAACCCTCTTGTATTGAACTGTATTGTCTCCCTTTATATTGTAAAGTGCTGAGTAATCTGTTGGTGCTATACAAGTCCTGTATAATAATAAAAAAAATAATATTACTGAGTTCATAGAGACATAAGAGCGACAGACCAAGTGGTTTATGGAGTCTGCCATTTTTTTATATTTATTTTGTCTCAGCATACATCTGTGTTTGCTCCAAGCATGTTTGAATCCACTTACTGTTGACTGACTCACTACCTCTGCTGGAAGTCTTTTCTAAGCATCGGCTACTTTTTTGGTAAAATAAATGTTTTTAAGATTAGTTTTTAACTTTCCTCCTGCTAGTATGAGGTCATGTCCCCATGTTCTTGGCTTCAAATCAAAAATACTGCCCTCCTGAACCTTACTCACACCCTTCAGGAGGTTTCACTCACAAAACCCACGCTTTCCCTCAAAGTCGTACTTATTAAATTCCTGCTGTCACTCCAGAAATGTTTTATCCCTCAGACCCTTTACCAATTTTGTTGACAGTCTTTGGACTCCTATCTTATCAGTATCTTTTTGTAAGTGAGGCCTCCAGAATTGGGCACAATATTCTAAATGAAGTCAAACTAAAGATCTATATAGGGGAATCAGAAACTCCTTCCTCCTGCGGTGACCCCTCCAGCGATGTAAAGATCTATATAGGGGAATCAGGACCTCCTTCCTCCTGCTGGTGACCCTTCTAGTGATATAAAGATCTATATAGAGGAATTGGGACCTCCTTCCTCCTGTCGGTGACCCCTCTAGCAATATAAAGGTCTATATAAAGGAATCAGGACCTCCTTCCTCCTGCTGGTGACCCCTCTAGTGATATAAAGATCTATATAGAGGAATCAGGACCTCCTGCTGGTGACCCCTCTAGCAATATAAAGGAATCAGGACCTCCTTCCTCCTGCCGGTGGTCCCTCTAGTGATATAAAAATCTATATAGAGGAATCGGGACCTCCTCCTGGTGACCCCTCTAGTAGTATAAAGATCTATATTGAGGAATAAGTCCTCCTTCCTCCTGCTGGTGAACCGTCTAGTAGTATAAAGATCTATATAGAGGAATCGGGACCTCCTTCCTCCTGCTGGTGACCCCTTTAGCAATATAAAGTTCTATATAGAGGAATCAGGACCTCCTTCCTCCTGCTGGTGACCCCTCTAGTGATATAAAGTTCTATATAGAGGAATCAGGACCTCCTTCCTCCTGCCGGTGACCCCTCTAGCAATATAAAGGTCTATATAGAGGAATCAGGACCTCCTTCCTCCTGCCGGTGACCCCTCTAGCAATATAAAGATCTATATAAAGGAATCAGGACCTCCTTCCTCCTGCTGGTGACCCCTCTAGTGATATAAAGTTCTATATAGAGGAATCAGGACCTCCTTCCTCCTGCCGGTGACCCCTCTAGCAATATAAAGATCTATATAAAGGAATCAGGACCTCCTTCCTCCTCCCGGTGACCCCTCTAGCGATATAAAGGTCTATATAGAGGAATCAGGACCTCCTTCCTCCTGCTGGTGACCCCTCTAGCGATATAAAGGTCTATACAGAGGAATCGGGACCTCCTTCCTCCGGCTGGCAAAACCCACTTCTTATGGGATTCATATTCTGTAACTGGAGGTCATAACAGGATGGCCCAATCATAACACTAAACACGGCAACAAGTAAATCACTGAAATGCCCCTTTGAAAAGTCTGCATCCACTTAGTTCTTAATCCTGTGTATCGCCCCCTTTAGTCAGTGACAGTATGCCGTCATTTGTAATATTTGTCTATGATGCCCCTGAATTCTTGCAGGTGGCACAGATACCCATTCGTCTTGGAAAAATGCCTCCAGGTAATGGCAAGTCTTTGGTCATCTTGCATGAACTGCACATTTGATATTTCCGCAGAGTGGCTCAATGATATTACGGCCAGGAGACTGTGATGGCCACTCCAGAACCTTCACCTTTTTCTGCTATAACCATTGGAGGGATAACTTGGCCTTGTGCTTGGGGTCATTGGTGTGCTGGAAAGTCCAAGTGTGTCCCATGCGCAGCTTTCGTGCAGAAAAATGCAAATTGTCTGCCAGTATTTTCTGATAACATGCTGCATTCATCTTGCCATCAATTTTCACAAGATTCCCCGTGCCTTTAGAGCTTACACACCCCCAAAACATCGGTGAGCCCCCACCATGCTTCACAGTGGGGATGGTATTCTTGTCACTCTATTCCTTGTTGACCCTTCTCCAAACATAGCGTTTATGGTTGTGACCATAAAGCTCTACTTTGGTCTGATCACTCATTGAGGTGTTTCAAGGTGTTGTCAGGCATATTGTAACCTGGCTTTTTTGTGGCATTGTGCAGTAAAGACTTCTTTCTGGCAACTCAACCATGCAGCTCACTTTTGTACAAGTATCATCGTATTTTGTTCCTTGAAACAACCAGTCTTTTTCCAGAGCAGCCTGTATTTCTCCTGAGGTTACCAGTGGGGTTTTTCTTTGTATCCCGAACAATTTTTCTGGCAGTTGTGGCTGCAATCTTTCTTGGTCTACCTGACCTTGGTTTGGTATCAACAGATCCCCGAACTTTCCACTTCTTAATAAGTGATTGAACAGCACGGACTGGCATATTCAAGGGTTTAGATATCTTTTTTATATCCTTTTCCATCTTTATAAAGTTCTATTACCTTGTTACGTAGGTCTTTTGAGAATTATTTTCTGCTCCCCATGGCTCAGTATCTAGCCTTTGACATCCTAGGTACATCCAAAGCCGTAATGACGAAACGTGTCAGGTAGTGAGTCAGACACTAACCAGAAGTCCAGCAGCAGCCATCTTGGTTGAGGTCTGAGAAAGGTGTTGTATGCTGGTGTTTTCTACAACTACATTGTAAGCACTTTTTTTAATTGAATAAATCCATCTATTTTATCTGCTACACTCTGGTCTGCCTATTTGGTTTGATTGCATGTGACCAGAGGCGGACTGACAACTCAGGGGGCCCCCGGGCAATAGGGGATCATGGGGCCCCTGTGTCCTTGCCCAAACTCAAAAAAGCCTATGAAAAAGGTACCAGGGGCATCTCATGGGGCCCCCTACTGACCCCGGGCCCTTGGGCAGTGACAGAGTTTCCAAATGGTCAGTCCACCCCTGCATGACAACATGGGAGTGGAATATCGGCAGTAGAGGAGATCTTTGGAAGCGTAGCAGTTAACTATGATATTGCAGCCTTCATACGTTGGAAGATCTGGTAAGGTGCATGAGCCATGAGGTGGTGGGTCACCTAAGGAGAATTGCGCACTGATTGGTGGCCACAAAGATGGATAAAGTGTGAGCACATTGGCACTCTCGTTGTTTGCTCTATTGAAAATACTACACTATATGAAATTTATTTTTTTTTTTGGAGCGCATTTTATTATAAAAAAAAAAGAAGAATGAAAAAGAAGTAATTTACAAGATGCATCCCCCTTTAATAAAGCGAGGATTTGTGATTGGAGGGCAAGAGGAGGAATTACGGATTTAGATTGACGGCACAAGATTCATCCCCCTTTAATAAAGCGAGGATTTGTGATTGGAGGGCAAGAGGAGGAATTACGGATTTAGATTGATGGCGCATGGTGGAGATTTGGCACTTTTATAGCACTTTTATGTGAGTAATATATATTTGATTTATTTCATTTAAAAAGATAATGTACTATAGGTAGTTTCTATTTTTTTTTTGCAAGAGGAGTTAACATAGAGAAAGGAGGAGCACACTTCTTTTGTCACACATGAATTGGACATTAACGGTGAGAACCTTGGAAGAATGGAAGGACCTATAGTATGAATTTCTACGTACTCTGATAAAGGACTTTTGATTGAAGACGAATTTGGACACTGGGTTCTTGTTCCTATTATAGCTACCTGGGGGGGGGGGGGGGGATTAATATCCTGGAGACAGAGAATTTTATTAATTTTATATTCATTTTAAATTGTATTTGTGGATATTTGGAGATTAGTCATTGAGGTCTGGCCTGGGTTTGGGTCTAACATACAGGGTCGCGCCTGCTCAGTGCATCCATACGAGAGCCAGCAAACTCATTGACTATTTATACACAGAATTTACAAAGTCACAGATGTGGGTAATTAACCTTTTAACCACTTGACAACCGGGCTATATCCAAATAGCGGCTACAGCATGGTTGTCCAGTTCTGGGAAGGAATCATATGACGTCCTCCCACAATGCGCCCTCCCCCGCACGCCCCCAGGCGTGTCCTACGGACACAGCGATCACGTGATGTGGTAAAAGGCTGATCACAGCGGCCTTTTACCACGTGATCAGCCATGTCCAATGACACAGCAGATCCCCGGTAAATGCAGTTGCCAGTTGCACTTTCCTCACGCTGTCACAGCGTGAGGAAAGTACTTCCGATAACCGGCAATTGTCATAAAACAGATCAGCACTGATGATCAGAGCCCAGCAGTGCCACCCACCGGTGCCTAGCAGTGCCACCCATCTGTGCCCAGCAGTGCCACCCATCTGTGCCTATTAGTGCCACCCACCTGTGCCCAGCAGTGCCACCCACCTGTGCCAAGGAGTGCCATCCATCTGTGCCAAGAAGTGCCACCTACCAGTGCCAAGGAGTGCCCCCCATCAGAGCTGCCCAGCAGTGCCACCCAGTGCCGCCAGTCAGTGCCCAGCAGTGCCGTCAGTCAGTGCCATCCATCAGTGCTGCCTATCAGTGCCGCTTATCCATGCCACCTCATCAGTGCCGCCTATTAGCGCAGCCTCATCAACGCACATCAGTGAAGAAGAAAAATTACCTGTTTGCAAAATTGTATAATAGAAACAAAGAAAAACTTTTTTTTTGTTAAAATTTTTCACTTTTTTTCGTTTATAGCGCAAAAAATAAACCCCTCAGTGGCGATTACATACCACCAAAAGAAAGCTATATTTGTGTGAAAAAAATGATAAAAATTTCATATGGGTGCAGTGTTGCATGACCGCGCAATTGTCAAAGTGCAACAGCGCTGAAAGCTGAAAACTGGCCTGGGCAGGAAGGGGGTAGAAGTGCCCTGTAGGCAGGAAGGGGGTAGAAGTGCCCTGTAGGCAGGAAGGGGGTAGAAGTGCCCTGTAGGCAGGAAGGGGGTAGAAGTGCCCGGTGGGCAGGAAGGGGGTAGAAGTGCCCTGTAGGCAGGAAGGGGGTAGAAGTGCCCGGTGGGCAGGAAGGGGGTAGAAGTGTCCGGTGGGCAGGAAGGGGGTAGAAGTGTCCGGTAGGCAGGAAGGGGGTAGAAGTGCCCTGTAGGCAGGAAGGGGGTAGAAGTGCCCGGTAGAAGTGTCCGGTAGGCAGGAAGGGGGTAGAAGTGCCCGGTAGGCAGGAAGGGGGTAGAAGTGCCCTGTAGGCAGGAAGGGGGTAGAAGTGCCCGGTAGGCAGGAAGGGGGTAGAAGTGCCCGGTAGGCAGGAAGGGGGTAGAAGTGTCCTGTAGGCAGGAAGGGGGTAGAAGTGCCCAGTAGGCAGGAAGGGGGTGACAGTGCCGTGTAGGCAGGAAGGGGGTAGAAGTGCCCAGTAGGCAGGAAGGGGGTGACAGTGCCCTGTAGGCAGGAAGGGGGTAGAAGTGCCCGGTAGGCAGGAAGGGGGTAGAAGTGCCCGGTAGGCAGGAAGGGGGTAGAAGTGTCCTGTAGGCAGGAAGGGGGTGACAGTGCCGTGTAGGCAGGAAGGGGGTAGAAGTGCCCAGTAGGCAGGAAGGGGGTGACAGTGCCCTGTAGGCAGGAAGGGGGTAGAAGTGCCCTGTAGGCAGGAAGGGGGTAGAAGTGCCCTGTAGGCAGGAAGGGGGTAGAAGTGTCCTGTAGGCAGGAAGGGGGTAGAAGTGTCCTGTAGGCAGGAAGGGGGTAGAAGTGCCCTGTAGGCAGGAAGGGGGTAGAAGTGTCCTGTAGGCAGGAAGGGGGTAGAAGTGTCCTGTAGGCAGGAAGGGGGTAGAAGTGCCCTGTAGGCAGGAAGGGGGTAGAAGTGTCCTGTAGGCAGGAAGGGGGTAGAAGTGCCTGGTAGGCAGGAAGGGGGTGACAGTGCCCTGTAGGCAGGAAGGAGGTAGAAGTGCCCGGTGGGCAGGAAGGGGGTAGAAGTGCCCGGTGGGCAGAAAGGGGGTAGAAGTGCCCAGTGGGCAGGAAGGGGGTGACAGTGCCCGGTAGGCAGGAAGGGGGTAGAAGTGCCCGGTGGGCAGGAAGGGGGTAGAAGTGTCCGGTGGGCAGGAAGGGGGTAGAAGTGCCCGATGGGCAGGAAGGGGGTAGAAGTGCCCGGTAGGCAGGGAGGGGGCAGAAGTGCCCGGTAGGCAGGGAGGGGGCAGAAGTGCCCGGTAGGCAGGAAGGGGGTAGAAGTGCCCTGTAGGCAGGAAGGGGGTAGAAGTGCCCTGTAGGCAGGAAGAGGGTAGAAGTGCCCGGTGGGCAGGAAGGGGGTAGAAGTGCCCGGTGGGCAGGAAGGGGGTGACAGTGCCCGGTAGGCAGGAGGGGGGTAGAAGTGCCCGGTAGGCAGGAAGGGGGTAGAAGTGTCCGGTAGGCAGGAAGGGGGTAGAAGTGTCCTGTAGGCAGGAAGGGGGTAGAAGTGCCCTGTAGGCAGGAAGGGGGTAGAAGTGCCCTGTAGGCAGGAAGGAGGTAGAAGTGCCCGGTAGGCAGGAAGGGGGTAGAAGCGCCCGGTAGGCAGGAAGGGGGTAGAAGCGCCCAGTGGGCAGGAAGGGGGTAGAAGCGCCCAGTGGGCAGGAAGGGGGTAGAAGTGCCCGGTAGGCAGGAAGGGGGTAGAAGCGCCCAGTGGGCAGGAAGGGGGTAGAAGTGCCCAGTGGGCAGGAAGGGGATGACAGAGCCCGGTGGGCAGGAAGGGGTTGCCATTGTGTCCTGTGTGTGTCACCTTGTGTGTCTGTACTAAGGCTAAACATTCCAGGAGAGGGAAACCTTCGATCCGGGCCATTTGATGGATTTCTGTTATCATTAGGATTTAAAAAGAAGCCAAACAATGATATAATGATAAACATTTTTTTGGGGGGGGCATGATCAGTCATATTTTTAATACCAAAATTTCACGATTTCTGCCAGGGGACGCCGACTTTTGAGCACAACTGTACATTGGAATGTATGAAATCAGATTTTTCGTTTCAATCAATCGCTTACAAGAGTAATAAAAATGTCATTATTCCCTTGAACCAGTGAACTGCTTGTACTTCAATCTTTTATTGTATAAATCCTCATCAAAGTTCATTGTTCCATTGTATGAAGGAACGTCGGAGTGTATTCCCAGTGAGTGCTCACGTTGTTATTATTGTATGATTAATTTTTAATATGACTTAAGTAGACCCCCAGGAAACAGAGAGCACCCCGTCCACCGCCAGGGACTGCAGGAGAGGCATGAGAAAGTGATAATCAAATTACAATTAAAAACAATTACAACGGCCTATGCATTATTAGGCCCCATGTACATAGGACACTTCTGAACGATAGAAACTAACTGCTGGAAAACGCAGGTTAAAAAACATCTGTTTAGCTGCGTTTGCGTTTAGAAGCGTTTTTTTAAAAATAAGCGCAGGAGAACCTCCCAAATGCCCACAATGCACTGAAAAGTGGTAAATTATGAACTATTTCAGACTGTTTCAGAGAAATACAGAGAGTAGAAGCAGAGACAGCAGTATGTGTTGAGATTAGCTTAGGTGTGAGTTGCTCATTAACATTTCTTTTGTTTCCAAGGGTGGGAAAGATGTCTGGTGAGGGAGTCATTAAGGCCACCTGGCAGGGGGTCTTCATGAGGAATTTGAGGTCAGAATGATCATTAACATATCTTTTGTTTCCAAGAGTGGGAGAGGTCTGACGTGTGAATGGTCATTAACATATCTTTTGTTTCCAAGGGTGGGAGAGGTCTGAGGTGTGAATGGTCATTAGCATATATTTTGTTTCCAAAGGTGGGTGAGGTCTGAGGTGTGAATGATCATTAGCATATCTTTAGTTTCCAAGGGTGGGAGAGGTCTGAGGTGTGAATTGCTCATTAACATATCTTTTGTTTCCAAGGGTGGAAAAGGTGTCTGGTGGAGGGAGCCATTATGGCCACCAGGCAGGGGGTCTGCATGAGGAATTTGAGGTGTGAATGGTCATTAATATATCTTTTATTTCCAAGGGTGGGAGAGGTCTGGGCTGTGAATGGTCATTAACATATCTTTTGTTTCCAAGGGTGGGAGAGGTCTGAGGTGTGAATGGTCATTAACATATCTTTTGTTTCCAAGGGTGGGAGAGGTCTGAGGTGTGAATGGTCATTAACATATCTTTTGTTTCCAAGGGTGGGAGAGGTCTGAGGTGTGAATGGTCATTAAAATATCTTTAGTTTCCAAAGGTGGGAGAGGTCTGAGGTGTGAATGGTCATTAACATATATTTTGTTTCCAAGGGTGGGAGAGGTCTGAGGTGTGAATGGTCATTAAAATATCTTTAGTTTCCAAAGGTGGGAGAGGTCTGAGGTGTGAATGGTCATTAACATATCTTTTGTTTCCAAGGGTGGGAGAGGTCTGAGGTGTGAATGGTCATTAAAATATCTTTAGTTTCCAAAGGTGGGAGAGGTCTGAGGTATGAATGGTCATTAACATATCTTTTGTTTCCAAGGGTGGGAGAGGTCTGAGGTGTGAATTGGTCATTACGATGTGTGACAAGCTTGGTAGGAACATCTTGTATTCAGTGTTTTGTCCATTTGAGTACCTTGAAAATGCTTTTGTTTTTTTCATGATGAAAAAAGGCTCTGGACAGCATCAGGAACTGGAAGAGTACAATATCAAACACATGTTTTCAGAAGAAAAAATACACTAAAAGGAATTTTAGTACAAACAAGATAATATATCCAATTTTTGTTAAAATATGGGGAGGATTGGGTTGCATCGATTAAATAGATACCAAACATGTCAAGTCTTAAAATTTTGCAAGCTTGCGAAAAGGCAAAAATCTATGGTGTCCAAAATTCTTCATAGGCAATGCTTAACCACTTCTCGTCTGTCCCCAGGTATATAAACGGCTGGATGGTGGCAGTGCAGGAGCGGGTTTCCGTTTATAAACAGCGCCCGCCATTTTGGACTGGGAGCGCACAGCACCACGATCCGATGCACGCTGTGTCCGGAGGACACTGCGGAACAACGATCACTGTACGGGACCTCTGTGTGAGGTCCCGATCATGTGATCACTGATTGGCCAATCAGCAGGACAATGACCCGAAACATCCAGGCAGAGCTACAATGGAATGGTTCAGATCAAAGCATCTTCATGTGTTAGAATGGCCCAGTCACAGTCCAGACCCAAATCCAATTGAGAATCTGCGGCCAGACCTGAAAATTGCTGTTCCCAGACGCCCTCCATCCAATCTGACAGAGCTTGAGGAATTCTGCAAAGAAAAATGGGCAGAAATGTCCTTCTCTAGATGTGCAAAGAGACATCCCCAAAAAGACTTGCAGCTGGAATTGCAGCCAAAGGGGGTCCTACAAAGTACTGACTCCGGGGGGCCGAATACAAATGCACGCTACACCTTGACAGTTTTGGTTTTAACATGACAAAATGTGGAAAATATCAAGGGGTAGGGGGACTTTTTCAAGGCACTGTAGATGAAAAATAAGCCCCCAGAAGTGGATTGGGACTACACGGGCAATTTGTATTCTATAGCTAGTCATACAAAGGTCTTCTTCATGGGATGAATGAGAGAAAATCATTTGATTCCACCCTAAACATCTCCATTGCCAGCTAGTGTATTGCCTGTATACAGCTGAACAGTGACTGTTTCTGAGAGGATGCATAGATAAGCAAAAAAAAAACATGCTAAATGGTTGTTCAAACTGTCCAAAATCTTTTATTGGAATCACGAGTGACAACAGGAAAACAAATGCAGCCAATTTGTTTCGGGGGGGGAGGGGGGGGGGGAATCCAGCACTGTGCCCATCTGTAGCTCTTCTCACTTCCTGGTCTCACTGGCTTTGCTGAGGCAGCGGGAGCGGGAGCCACCATTGGCTCCTGCTGCTGTCAATCAAAGCCAGTGATGAGGGGCAGCTCAGGAGTGAGCCCGCAAGAGTGCCCGCATAGAAAGCAGCTTTCTATGGACACACAGCAGAGGTCCACCTGTTTAATTGCTTGGGAACACAAATTGCTAATCAGCCAATCACATGGCAGCAATTCAATGCATTTAGGTATCTAGACGTGGTGAGGAGGGCTTGCTGAAGTTCAAACCGAAAATCAGAAAAAGGCAGTAAGGGGATTTAAGTGACTTTGAACGTGGCGTGGTTGTTGGTGCCAGACGGGCTGGTCTGAGTATTTCAAAAAACGCTGATCTACTGGGATTTTCACACAAAACCATCTCTAGGGGTTACAGAGAATGGTCCGAAAAAGAGAAAATATCCAGTGAGCAGCAGATGTAAGAGGAGAATAGGCAGACTGGTTACAGATGTTAGAAAGGAAACAGTAACTCAAAATAACCACTCATTACAACCAAGGGATGCAGAATACCATCTCTGAATGCACAACACATCCAATCTTGAAGCAGATGGGCTACAGCAGCAGAAGACCACACCGGGTGCCACTCCTCTCAGCTAAGAACAGAAAACGGAGGCTACAATTCACACAGGCTCACCAAAATTGGACAATAGAAGATTGGAAAAACGTGGCCTGGTCTGATGAGTCTGGATTTCAGATGCAACATTCAGATGGTAGGGTCAGAATTTGGCGCAAGCAACATGAAAACATGGATCTATCCCGCTTTGTATCAACAGTTCAGGCTGGTGGTGGTGGTGCCATGATGTGGTGGACCTATCCTGCCTTGTATCAACGGTTCAGGCTGGTGGTGGTGTCATGGTGTGGTGGATCCATTCTGCCTTGTATCAACGGTTCAGGCTGGTGGTGGTCGTGTCATGGTGTGGTGGATCTATCCTGCCTTGTATCAACGGTTCAGGCTGGTGGTGGTCGTGTCATGGTGTGGTCGATCCATCCTGCCTTGTATCAACGGTTCAGGCTGGTGGTGGTGGTGTCATGGTGTGGTCGATCCATCCTGCCTTGTATCAACGGTTCAGGCTGGTGGTGTCATGGTGTGGTCGATCTATCCTGCCTTGTATCAATGGTTCAGGCTGGTGGTGTCATAGTGTGGTGGATCTATCCTGCCTTGTATCAATGGTTCAGGCTGGTGGTGTCATGGTGTGGTGGATCTATCCTGCCTTGTATCATCGGTTCAGGCTGGTGGTGGTCGTGTCATGGTGTGGTCGATCCATCCTGCCTTGTATCAATGGTTCAGGCTGGTGGTGTCATGGTGTGGTGGATCTATCCTGCCTTGTATCAACGGTTAAGGCTGGTGGTGGTGGTGTCATGGTGTGGTGGATCTATCCTGCCTTGTATCAATGGTTCAGGTTGGTGGTGGTGGTGTCATGGTGTGGGGGATAATTTCTTTGCACACTTTAGGCCCCTTAGTACCAATTAAGCATCATTGAAAGCCATGGCCTACCTGAGTCTTGTTGCTGACCATGTCCATCCCTTTATGACTCCAGTGTCCCCATCTTCTGATGGCTCCTTCCAGCAGGATAATGCTCCATGTCACAAAGCTCAGATCATCTCCAACTGGTTTCTTGAACATGACAATGAGATCACTGGACTCTAATGGCCTCCACAGTCACCAGATCTCCATCCAATAGAAGACCTTTGGGATGTGGTGGAACGGGAGATTCCCATCATGGATGTGCAGCCGACAAATCTGCAACTGTGTGATGCCATCATGTCAACATGGACCAAAATCTCTGAGGAACGCTTGCAAGACCTTGTTGGATCTATGCCACGAAGAACGAAGGCAAAAGGGGGTCCAACCCGGGACTAGCAAGGTGGACCTAATAATAATAATTATAATGTGTGTTTTTTTTATTACTATTTTTTATGCACTGGGCAAATGATTTTTTTTGTAATTATGTTGTATCCTGAAGGTGTGATTTAAATGAAACTACCACAATAAACCAAGGGTGTGCACACGTGTCACACGCACACAAGCCAGTACTAGCAAGGTGGACCTAATAAAGTGGCCGGTGAGTAGATATAAATGAGCTCCCTCACTTCTCTCCTAACATCTAGCAATTTAAACCAATGAAAGGTTCTAATTTTACCCCAATCTGCCCAAACGGAAATGGTTTAACTAGAGTTGACCTTTGACACAGAGATGTTAAAGCCCATTTCCCCAGGAAGGGCAGCAGGACAGGAAGTCAAAGGGAATCGCCAAGAGGGGACACAGCCATAAGAACACCATTCAGTAGAGATGCGAAAGGCTTCAGCTGAGCGGAGTGCAGTGGCACGGGCAGCAGAAGAGGTGAATATTAACGGTTTTTAAATGTCTTAAAACTAGAGACCTGGTTAGTGATTTTTTATTTTTTTTTTTAAATAAAAAAAATGAAATAAAAAATATATTGGGTTTCCATAACTCACCCTGAATACAGAGTGGCGTACGATATCCGTGGACATTTTTATCAGTGACAGTTCTCATTAATGAGCTTGTAGGGACGGCAGAAGGTCCTTCGGAGCGCATCACCCAAGTCTGCAGTGCAATTACGGCATCCGAAGCAGTGACAGTATGCCTAGCCTGCAGGGAAAGGCTTCTAAAACTGTCCATTCACCAGTAGAATTTTCATTTTCAGAACCGCCGTTGGATTTTCTAATGGTTGGAGTCAAATCAATGCTCCTTTTTTACCATAATGTCTACAAAATTTGAAGGAGCAGGAAGGACATTTTTTTTTCTTGAGAGAACAAAATTATCTGTAAATTTTACTTTTCATTCAGGGAAAAAAAAAAAAATAAAACATACCTGTAATTGTAATGAAACCTGTTTAACACATCTGGCCTTTTATTCAAATTGCTGGTCTGGAAGAAAGGGCAGCCTCCCTAGCGGTCTGATTATGTCAGTATTTCTGTGCTCAAAGCGGTACTTTTTTTGCATGGAAATATGTAGTTTTTTTTATTATAGGCCGGTCATTTTTATGAACAACTCACTGAAATCTGTCCGAAAAAGAGTCTAGTAAACATCCCGGGGAGGATAAAATTTGAAACACGAAATCATAAATTATAATTTGTTAAATAATCATAAAAAATAATAATAATAATAATAAATGTAATTCAATAATTTAATCAAACCAAAAACACTGAAATGTGAAATAGAGCGCCAAGTTCTCACATCGCTGAGCTCAGTCGCAGAATCGTTTTCAGTGTCTGATGAGGAATTTCCCCCACCAATCATTATCACTCAATTCTGCAAGTGGTTCTGATTTACTATCGCTGTTCTGTAGCCGGTCTAAAACCGCGTCTGACCTAAAGGGACGCTTTTTGGACGCCATGGACGTTTCTCAGTTTCCAGGCAGAAAGAACGGTAAAAATGCAGGCAGGGCGCCGGACAAAGCACTCGGGACAAAATAAAAGGGGTAGGGTAAGTGAGCGCAATCATACAAAGTGAGCAGCTGACATACAAGGTAATCCTCAACACCTTGGATAGTAAGGCTACGTTCACACTAGCGCTGTGTGCAGGCGGCAGAGAGGCGTTTGGGAAGCGTTTTTACCGCTTCCCAAACGCCTCTGCCAATTCTTCACATTACAGCACATGGTGCTGTTCTAACGGGAGCGTTTGCGTCGCGGCAAAACGGACGCCTATGGACGAGTCAGGAGGCGTTGAAGCCTCCTATTCTCGTCTATGGTGCCGCTCCGCAAACGCCCGGCCGGTTGCGACGTGGTTGCAGGGCGTTTGCGGAGCGGTAACACCACTCGAACTGCATTATAGGCGTTTGTGGGGCGTTATTAACGATCGGCAAATGCCTAGCAACCGCCGCTAAACCGCGCATGCGGCGTTTGCGGAGCGTTAAAAAATGCTCCGCAAACGCCGGACCAACGATTGCCAAACGCTATAGGGGCGTTTGGCAAGCGTTGGCAAAACAGCCTAGTGTGAACGAGCCCTAAGAAAAATAAATGGGGTATGCAGCGCTAGAGAATAAATAAATGAAAATTAAGAAATCAACAAAAAACACTGAATCAGCATATAACACTCCTGTTATTGAGACTAATGGTCCATTGAACGTAGAAAGTTCATGTAGTGTGTAAGAAATGATAAAAACCCATCAATAAATAGTAGAAAGATATTTGATGTGCTCCAAATCCAGCTTGATTAACCCCTTGCCTACCGGGCACTTATACCCCCTTCCTTACCAGGCCAATTTTCAGCTTTCAGCGCTGCCGCACTTTGATTGACAATTGCGCGGTCATGCAACATTGTACCCATATGAAATTTTGATCATTTTTTTCTCACAAATAGAGCTTTCTTTTGGTTGTATTTAATCGCCACTGGGCACTTTACTTTTTGCGCTATAAATTAAAAAAAGTGCAAAAAATTTGAAAAAAAAAAAAAAAGTTTATTTGTTTCTTTTATAAAATTTTTCAAACAGGTATTTTTTCTCCTTCACTGATTTGCGTTGATGAGGCGGCACTGATAGGCGGCACTGATGGGCACTGATAGGCAGCACTAAAGGGCACTGATAGGCAGTACTAATGAGGTGGCACGGATAGGCGGCACTGATAGACAGCACTAATTAGGGGTCACGGATAGGCGGCACTGATATGCAGCACTGATAGGCGGACACTGATGATGGGTACTGATAGACGGCACTGACTGGCATCACTTCTGGGCACTGACTGGCGGCACTGACTGGCACAACCCCTGGGCACTGACTGGTGGCACTGACTGGCAGCACTGGTGGGTGGCACTGGTGGGCAGCACTGGTGGGTGGGCACAGGTGGGTGGCACTGGTGGGCACAGGTGGGTGGCACTGGTGGGTGGGCACAGGTGGGTGGCACTGCTGGGCACATGTAGGTGGCACTTCTAGGCACAGGTAGGTGGCACTGCAGAGTGGCACAGGTGGGGGCACTGCTGGGCACAGGTGGGGGCACTGCTGGGCACAGGTGGGGGCACTGCTGGGAACGGGTGGGCGGGGCTAGTGGGCGCACTGCTGGGCGGAACTTGCGGGTGTCACTGCTGGGCACCGATCATCAGGGCACTGATGATCGGTGCCGATCCCCGCTCTGACAACTGCCGGTTCTCGGCAGTACTTTCCTCACGATCTGACAGCGTGAGGAAAGTGCAGCCGAGAACCGGCACTTGCATTTCCCTGTGATCAGCGTGTCATTGGACACCGCTGATCACGTGGTAAAAGGCCGGTGGGATCGGCCTTTCACCACATCATGTGATCAGCTGTGTCCGTAGGACACAGCGATCACGGAGATCGCCGGGTGCGCGCCCCCTGGGGCGCGCAGGAGAGCGCGTTCTGGGAGGACGTCATATGACGTCCACTCAGAACTGGCCGGCCGCGGTGAAGCCGTCATTCGGCTATGCGCGGTCGGCAAGAAGTTAAATAGAAAATCTAGTGCGGTCATGTGCTTACCACAAAGACATACAATCTGAGTGTTGTATGTATATCATCATAGGCTGGACATCAAGGTCTGGTCAGCAGCATAAGCAGCATCCGGTCACCATGATGGACACTCAGGGATGACGGCACACACACTTGGGGGTCACCTCAGACTCACCAGCAAGTCCAATGCTGTCCAGGCTTCTAATGGTCCTCCACTCCAGAACTCCACCTTGCAAGGCTCATAATTAACGAGCCGGGGGGGCAAGAAGGTACTTATAGTGAAATACGTTTTATTAACCTCTTGCCGTCCGCCTACTGTTTATAAACGGCAGGGCGGTGGCAGTCCAGGGGCGGGTTGCCGTTCATAAACGGCACCCGCCTTTTCTAGCTGTGCGCGCTCCCTGGGAGCGCGCAGCACCGCGATCCGGTGCCCGCTGTGTCCTCCGGATACAGTGAAACACCGATCGTCGGACGGGACCTCTGTACGAGGTCCCGATCATGTGATCACTGATTGGCCAATCAGTGATCACATGCAAAGTAGTAAGCAAGATGTCTAGAGATGAGCGAATCGAACCAGGCGAACCGGAATTCGATACGAATTTCAGGAAAAATTCGATTTGCGTCGAATCCGAATATTTGCCTACTTCGGGTGCGCGAATCGGATTTTTCCCGATCAGCCGGCAAAAGTGTCCCTGCAGAGAGCTCCGCTATTTCTGACAGTTCTCTGACAGTTCCTTCACATGTACAGCGGTTGAAACATTGTATCTATTAGTTTCCATTTAGGATACAGATGTTTCAACCGCTGTACATGTGAAGGAACTGTCAGAGAACTGTCAGAAATAGAGGAACTCTGCACATACACTTTTTGCCGGTTTGGAATTCTTATTTTCATCCTACTTCTTCTTCTTCTTCTTCATCCTCATCCTCAGAAGAAGAAGAAGAGGATGAGGATGAAGAAGAAGAAGAAGAAGAAGTAGGATGAAAATAAGAAGAATTCCAAGCCGGCAAAAAGTGTATCTGCAGAGCTCCTCTATTCTGCAGATACACTTAGAGGAGCTCTGCAGATACACTTTTTGCCGGCTTGGAATTAATCTTATTTTCATCCTACTTCTTCTTCTTCTTCTTCATCCTCATCCTCATCCTCAGAAGAAGAGGATGAAGAAGAAGAAGAAGAAGAAGTAGGATGAAAATAAGAATAATTCCAAGCCGGCAAAAAGTGTATCTGCAGAGCTCCTCTAAGTGTATCTGCAGAGCTCCGCTATTTCTGACAGTTCTGGGACATTCACTCCATACAGCGGTTGAAACATTGTATCTATTTGTTTCCATAAATGGATCCATTTATGTCAGAAATAGCGGAGCTCTGTCACAGAACTGTCAGAAATAGACAGAAACTGTCACAGAACTGTCCTTCTTCTCATCCTTCTCCTTCTTTTCATCCTTCTCCTTCTTCTCATCCTTCTCCTTCTCCTTCTTCTCATCCTTCTCCTTCTTCTCATCCTTCTCCTTCTTCTCATCCTTCTCCTTCTTCTCATCCTTCTCCTTCTCCTTCTTCTCATCCTTCTCCTTCTTCTCATCCTTCTCCTTCTTCTCATCCTTCTCCTTCTCCTTCTTCTCATCCTTCTCCTTCTTCTCATCCTTCTCCTTCTTCTCATCCTTCTCCTTCTCCTTCTTCTCATCCTTCTCCTTCTCCTTCTTCTCATCCTTCTCCTTCTTCTCATCCTTCTCCTTCTCCTTCTTCTCATCCTTCTCCTTCTCCTTCTTCTCATCCTTCTCCTTCTCCTTCTTCTCATCCTTCTCCTTCTCCTTCTTCTCATCCTTCTCCTTCTTCTCATCCTTCTCCTTCTTCTCATCCTTCTCCTTCTTCTCATCCTTCTCCTTCTTCTCATCCTTCTCCTTCTTCTCATCCTTCTCCTTCTCATCCTTCTCCTCATCCTTCTTCTCATCCTTCTCCTTCTTCTCATCCTTCTCCTTATCCTTCTCCTTCTTCTCATCCTTCTCCTTCTTCTCATCCTTCTCCTTCTTCTCATCCTTCTCCTTCTTCTCATCCTTCTCCTTCTCCATCTTCTCATCCTTCTCCTTCTCCTTCTTCTCATCCTTCTCCTTCTTCTCATCCTTCTCCTTCTCCTTCTTCTCCTCCTTCTCCTTCTTCTCATCCTTCTCCTTCTCCTTCTTCTCATCCTTCTCCTTCTTCTCATCCTTCTCCTTCTCCTTCTTCTCATCCTTCTCCTTCTCCTTCCTCATCTCCAAGGGCATTTAAATTAAAGGTACAGTGTTCTGCACTAATTTAAAGGCTCTCTGAAGCCTAGAAACCCTTTTTATAAGTTAACTTCGTAGCGAATTAATTCGCATCGAATCGAATTTCTTCCTGAAATTCGGCGAATCAGCCGAATCGAATTTTTGAATAATTCGCTCATCTCTAAAGATGTCACTTCTGACATCATTGCTTACTATGTGTGAAATCTGTGAATGATCACAGAGGTCACATGGTACAGGGCTATTCACAACAGCCTTGTACCATGTGACAAGCTGTGACCAATCACAGCTCACTCAGTACTTCTCAATGAGTGCAAGAATGCAGCCAGAGAGAAGGAGAAATGATTGCTTTTACATCCTATATGGGTGTAAAAGCAATCAGTGTAAGAAAAAAAAAATCTTCATCACCCCCCACAAGTAGTACAGTGTCACCATGGTGACACTGTACTGCTAGGGTGACAGTATGTAAAAAAAAATAAAATAAATAAAACAAAAATGTAAAAAAAAATGTTTAAAAATTATAATTTTTGGTTATAAACTAATTTGGATTTTTTTTTTTACTAAAAAAATAACGGAATAAATTTTGGCCAAGATGTATGATAAAATATTATTTATTTGCAAAATTTTATAAAAAAAAACATTTTTCAAAATTTTTGGACTTTTTCATTTACATAGTAAAAAAAATAAAAATCCCAGCGGTGAATAAATACCACCAAAATAAAGTTTTATCTGTCTCAAAAAAATGGTAAAAAATTCATATGGGTACAGTATTGCATGACCGCGCAATTGTCATTCAAAGTGTGATAGCGCTGAAAGCTGAAAATTGTCCTGGACAGGAAGGGGGGGAAAGTGTCCGGACTGGAAGGGGGTAAAAGTGTCCGGACTGGAAGGGGGGGAAAGCGTCCGGACTAGAAGGGGGTAAAAGTGTCCGGACTGGAATGGAGTGAAAGTGTCCGGACTGGAAGGGGGGGAAAGTGTCCGGACTGGAAGGGGGTGAAAGTGTCCGGACTGGAAGGGGATGAAAGCGTCCGGACTGGAAGGGGGTAAAAGTGTCCGGACTGGAAGGGGGTGAAAGTGTCCGGACTAGAAGGGGGGGAAAGTGTCCGGACTGGAAGGGGGTAAAAGTGTCCGGACTGGAAGGGGGGGAAAGCGTCCGGACTAGAAGGGGGTAAAAGTGTCCGGACTGGAATGGAGTGAAAGTGTCCGGACTGGAAGGGGGGGAAAGTGTCCGGACTGGAAGGGGATGAAAGCGTCCGGACTGGAAGGGGGTAAAAGTGTCCGGACTGGAAGGGGGTGAAAGTGTCCGGACTGGAAGGGGGGGAAAGTGTCCGGACTGGAAGGGGGGGAAAGTGTCCGGACTAGAAGGGGGGGAAAGTGTCCGGACTGGAAGGGGATGAAAGTGTCTGGACTGGAAGGGGGTGAAAGTGTCCGGACTGGAAGGGGATGAAAGTGTCTGGACTGGAAGGGGATGAAAGTGTCTGGACTGGAAGAGGGTGAAAGTGTCCGGACCGGAAGGGGGGGAAAGTGTCCAGACCGGAAGGGGGTGAAAGTGTCCGGACTGGAAGGGGGGGAAGTGTCCGGTCTGGAAGGGGATGAAAGTGTCTGGACTGGAAGGGGGTGAAAGTGTCCGGACTGGAAGGGGATGAAAGTGTCCGGACTGGAAGGGGGGGAAAGTGTCCGGACTGGAAGGGGGTGAAAGTGTCCGGTCTGGAAGGGGATGAAAGTGTCTGGACTGGAAGGGGGTGAAAGTGTGCAGACTGGAAGGGGGGGAAAGTGTCCGGTCTGGAAGGGGGTGAAAGTGTCCGGTCTGGAAGGGGGTGAAAGTGTCCGGACTGGAAGGGGATGAAAGTGTCTGGACTGGAAGGGGGTGAAAGTGTGCGGACCGGAAGTGGTTAAGTAAAATGCAAACAGACAAAAAGGAAGGAACTCACTGAGCATATAACTGGCCTCCAGGCCTGAGTCTCAGGTTGCCTGGTGGCTAGTGGTTCTCTGGTGGTTAATGGTGTCAATTGGGTGGATCCCCTGACATGTTTCGAGCAGCACGCTCGTTTTCAAAATACAACACTCAGATTGTATATCTTTGTGGTAAGCACATGACCGCACTAGACTTTCCATTTAATCAAGCTGGATATGGAGCACATCAAATATCTTTCTACTATTTATTGATGGGTTTTTATCATTTCTTACACACTACATGAACTTTCTACGTTCAATGGACCATTAGTCTCAATAACAGGAGTGTTATATGCTGATTTAGTGTTTTTTGTTGATTTCTTATTTTTCATTTATTTATTCTCTAGCGCTGCATACCCCATTTATTTTTCTTACTCGGGACAAAATGTATGTGAAATGGTTTGATACAGGAATGTTATACTCTGTGATTTTAGTGTATTTAGTGAATGTCACTTTTTGACAATTTTAAATTTCCCGCCAGTTCCGTCCCCCGTACGTCCCGACGTCGCAGGGAACGGAACCCGGAAGACGGATGCCGGCATCGGCCGGAGGACATTGCCGGGGACACTGCAGGAGGGACATCGCGGGAGCGCAGGACAAGGTAAGTGATAGAGGGATCCCGGAGCAACGCTGCAGTGTATTCCCGAGTGTAGCTCGGGGGGGGGGTTACTGCTTGTGGTGCTGAAACTTTACCCCGAGCTACACTCGGGAATACCTCCAGGGCAGGGGCGGACTGGCCATTTGGTAACTCGGGCTTTGCCCAAGGGCCCGGGGTCAGTAGGGGGCCCCATGAGATGCCCCGGTACCTTTTTCATAGGCTTTTTTGAGTTTGGGCAAGGACACAGGGGCCCCATGATCCCCTATTGCCCGGGGGCCCCATGAGTTGTCAGTCCGCCCCTGCTCCAGGGGGGTTAAGGGCTTTCCAATGAAATGAGTTGACTCGATGGCAGCAAGATGGAATGCTCTAACAATGTTTCTTTACAATTTCCATTCAAATGTTCCAACAAAATGTTACTGATACATGGCCTACCTTAGGATGCCGTAGACCAGCAGATTTAAGGATCGTACAAATGATAGGAAAATCTTACGAAGATTTCCATACAACGATCAATTGGTATAGTGCTTTCGACAGCCGATTCTGACTTTTTGGAGGACAAAAACCAAGGAAGCAAGCTAGAAAATGTTTATTGTACGTGAACACAATGTCTGATTTTCATTTAATGTGTATAGTAATCGTATGGAAATAATCAAATAGAAAAAAAATGTGCATGATCAGAAGCATAGATCAACCCTACGCTTCCTCTTCTACTTCGCTAGTACATAGTTACGTTTAAAAATAAAAGCAGAGTGAGCGCTCTCTAGTACAGCAGCTAAAGCACTAAGGCAGGGGTCTTCAAACTATGGCCCTCCAGCTGTTGAAGTACTACAAGTCCCATCATGCCTCTGCCTCTGGGAGTCTTGCTGGGACTGTCAAAGTCTTGCAAGGCCTCATGTGACTTGCATTTCCTCCACACCTGGAGGGCCATAGTTTGGAGACCCCTGCACTAAAGTAACCATATGAAACCTCCAGAGAACAAAATATATCAATAAAGTGCAGCGCTATCAAAACAGTCAAAGATGTAATCAGGGTACAATCAAGATATAACAGTTTGTGAATAAATGATGAAATATGATCCAGAAGTAAGCAGAAATCAAATGCTGGTGCTCAGAAGGAATGGTAAAATTGCGCACTCACCAGATGCGCATAGGACATACGCATTAATATATCCACCACGGAACACTTAGGGTGTGGGGTATAACAGGTGTGTGATGATCTTCCTTCAAGGGATAGGGCAGCACAGCGGTGAATCTGTAGATTTAGGTGAAGTCTGCTTGTCCAGAGGTCCCCTTTAGGATAGATGGGTCTGCAACCTGCTTACAGGGATTCCCTCCTCTGGGTACTGGATCAGTAAGGAACATCCACTGGCTCTGTAATTTAATGGCCAGCCGGTACAACACAGTGCATATCACCGAATCACAGGCCACTTCCGGGTGCCCTAAGTTGTTTGCCTACGTTTGCCTTTGTAGGACGAGGATTTTCTTACAAGTCCCATCATGCCTCTGAGAGTCTTGCTGGGACTGTCAAAGTCTTGCAAGGCCTCATGGGACTTGCATTTCCTCCACATCTGGAGGGCAATAGTTTGGAGACCCCTGCACTAAAGTAACCATATGAAACCTCCAGAGAACAAAATATATCAATAAAGTGCAGCGCTATTAAAACAGTCAAAGATGTAATCAGGGTACAATCAAGATGTAACAGTTTGTGAATAAATGATGAAATATGATCCAGAAGTAAGCAGAAATCAAATGCTGGTGCTCAGAAGGAATGGTAAAATTGCGCACTCACCAGATGCGCATAGGACATACGCATTAATATATCCACCACGGAACACTTAGGGTGTGGGGTATAACCTTCAAGGGATAGGGCAGCACAGCAGTGAATCTGTAGATTTAGGTGAGGTCTGCTCGTCTAGAGGTCCCCTTTAGGATAGATGGGTCTGCAACCTGCTTACAGGGATTCCCTTCTCTGGGTACTGGATCAGTAAGGAACATCCACTGGCTCTGTAATTTAATGGCCAGCCGGTACAGCACAGTGCATATCACCGAATCGCAGGCCACTTCTGGGTGCCCTAAATTAAGTTTGCCTTTGTAGGACCAGGATTTTCTTCCCAATCCGACTACATGCACTTTCATGGAAAATCAAACGATCGGGCATCAGATTTTCTCATGGTGTGTACTAGGCTTTACTCCTAAAGCTTGAACCCATGTAAGTAGTCATATGCCATACCTTGAGGGACTATTGTGGAAGCGAAGAACCACGGCATTGGTCCAATTTACTTCAGTGGTTGCCACTGTCTTCTGGGTTTGATGCCAAGAGGTTGCCCTGCTGCATAGTGAACACAAGGGGGGTTGATCGCTTGGCATGGGCACCGTTTACAGAATGCCTTGCATTTTTCTTAGTGAATACTAGATGTTCCATGTTTGCACTAGGTGCAGATTGTGAGGTCAACTTGGAGAACCTTTATTGGCTTTCAAAGGAAATTTGTTGAAGTACAAATGCTCTTACCACAACTTTTCAGAATTTCCATACAAATGTTCGAACAACATTCTACTGAGGTACGGCCATCTTTAGGCTGCTCATAGACTAGCAGATAACGCCCCGAAGAGATAGCGGACAAGCGGTGTGGTACTTTAGATTGATCTCTAGAAAAGTGATGAATTGGTTCAGCTCAAGGGGAGAGTTTCCAGCAAGTCGGCAGATCTCCATGTGTGTTGATAAGCATCACCAACAGCCCGAGGCACTCATCTTCCTTTATTACATCAGAAATGGCCCAATCATTGCAAACAAGACTCATCACTGCGATCGTTGTTTGTTTATTTCGAATGGATTATGGCGGCCTAGGGCAGCAAACATAGGCATTGTTAAATCCTGGCTTGGAAGTTCCAGCGTACGTGAGCAGCATCACATGCAGTAGGCATTTCAAAGGTCAAACAGCTTTCTTGAAGTCTTTATGTTAGACTAAAGGTTACTATTCTATCAAACGTCTGTCTATGTATTGTTCATATGGAATTAAAAATAATTTGAATACGGCTAGAACAAATCCAGTACCAGAAATGGGTTTTGGTTTCCATTCGTTACTGCCAGTCTGCTGCCCTGGCCACCTCACCTCCTGCCAACTTTCATCCCTTCCGCAGGCCACCTCAATTGCATTCAGCTGTGGCTACAGCCAAGCCCACCATCTCTCCATCAGGAAGGAGCCAGATATCCTTCTTAGGATAGAGATGTGTCACGCTTACCTCCGGGATTGGTGGTCAAGCGCTGTAGCTGGCTCTGTACCAGGGGCGGACTCTCCTGCCCTAGCCGCCTCACCCCCTGCCAACTTCCATCCCTTCCCGAGGATACCTCAATTGCATTCATCTGTGGCTACAGCCAAGCCCACCATCTCTCCATCAGGAAGGAGCCAGATATCCTTATTAGGATAGAGATGTGTCACACCTACCTCCAGGATTGGTGGTCAAGCGCTGTAGCTGGCTCTGTACCAGGGGCGGACTCTCCTGCCCTGGCCGCCTCACCCCCTGCCAACTGCCATCCCTTCCCGAGGATACCTCAATTGCATTCAGCTGTGGCTACAGCCAAGCCCACCATCTCTCCATCAGGAAGGAGCCAGATATCCTTCTTAGGATAGAGATGTGTCACGCTTACCTCCGGGATTGGTGGTCAAGCGCTGTAGCTGGCTCTGTACCAGGGGCGGACTCTCCTGCCCTGGCCGCCTCACCCCCTGCCAACTTTCATCCCTTCCGCAGGCCACCTCAATTGCATTCAGCTGTGGCTACAGCCAAGCCCACCATCTCTCCATCAGGAAGGAGCCAGATATCCTTATTAGGATAGAGATGTGTCACACCTACCTCCAGGATTGGTGGTCAAGCGCTGTAGCTGGCTCTGTACCAGGGGCGGACTCTCCTGCCCTGGCCGCCTCACCCCCTGCCAACTTCCATCCCTTCCCGAGGATACCTCAATTGCATTCAGCTGTGGCTACAGCCAAGCCCACCATCTCTCCATCAGGAAGGAGCCAGATATCCTTCTTAGGATAGAGATGTGTTACGCCTACCTCCGGGATTGGTGGTCAAGTACTATAGCTGGCACTGTACCAGGGGCGGACTGACCATTTGGAAACTCGGGCACTGCCCGAGGGCCCGGGGTCAGTAGGGGGCCCCATGAGATGGCCCTGGTACCTTTTTCATAGGCTTTTTTGAGTTTGGGCAAGGACACGGGGGCCCCATGATCCCCTATTGCCCGGGGGCCCCATGAGTTGTCAGTCCGCCCCTGCTCTGTACTCTTAACCTATAGCAGGCCCCTTTCACATAAGGCAAGCAGGCCTTCTAGTACTCGGTTGCCTCTAGGTCTTATACACAATGCTATAGTGCTTGGCTATGACACCGAGGCTGGAGCAAGTGACACCGAGGCTGGAGCAAGCTTAGACTCACAGCATACAGGTACTTGTGGTTGGGAGACAGGCAGAGTGGTTCAATGGCAATGTTCAGAGAGTAGTCATGGTCAACATATTTGAACAATCCATATTTCTCATAGGACTAAATTATATGGTTGCGCTTGTATATGCTAATTGACTGTTGTAATTACTCCTAGTTGAGGAGTTGTAATATTGCGCATTTTTGGTCGTTATTTATTTGGATCTCCCCTCAATGAAACCTCCTCCATATTAAGAATTGTTTATGGGTCCAATTACATTCATTTGAGATTGCTTTTCGATCACCGTTTGTACAATTGCCATCTTCACAGTATTGCTGCTGCTTGTTATGGCTGTTAAATATCTATGTAAAATATCTATTGAAAGATGGCGCCCGCGCTTGCGTGCGGACATCTTGGACTTCAACAAAATGGCGGACGCGATGTGCGCACACGCCATGTCCGCTATAAATAGACTGCTTGATTATCATTGCGTACGAGCACACCCCTTATGAATACGTGCATAGCACGAAACGCGTCAAGGAGGAGCCGTACGCAGCGACGTCATGCCGCTGAGACCACGAGGAGGTCTGGCGGCCATCTTTTAACTCTTACATGGTCAGCGTATTGTGCTTTACTGCTTGGAACAAACGAGTACTATTTAAACATACTACACTATGGGCATCCTTCTTTCTGGCTCTTTAGGAGCTGATACAATCACAGAGCCCATTCTGGAGGATGGCTGAGGGGCGGCAGATGACCCAGGGGAAGGGAGCTTTCTGACCAGACCTGGCTGTTCATATCCTTAAGGGGTCCTCCGGCTGATAATATACATACAAATAAGTACTTTGATTACGCATCTGGTGAGGGCCTAATCTTAACATATTCAATGCACATCACCTGGATGATTACTTGTTTGGGGCACTTACCTGACACCATTCTAGATCTTCACTACTTACAATCTGTGGACACTTATGCAATATAGATCAATATACAGATTTATGAGCACCATTGTGTGCTCACAATTGTCACCTCAATAGCACTTTATTGTGGACATTTATTTGCACTTTGTCACTGGATATTTATTTACCGTTTATTAATCGGATTTATTTATACATATCTCTTGCTTATTGTGCGTTGTTGTGACATACCCTGATATTTTGTCTTAGCGCTGCACCCATATTTATCTCAGTCATGGTCAAAAGGCAGGCTAAGTTCAGAGAGTAGTCCAATGCAAGGTTGATAAGAAGGGAATCCAAACTAGCTGGTAGGGCAGGGATTGGGTAAAAGTTAAGGCAAGGGTACAAGGCAGGTAAACTGAGCGTGATGCCCGTATTGCAAACATGATCACAAGCATGACTGTGGGCTTGGCAGGCTTCAAACAGGTTTGGTCTCCACCCAGAGGTTGTGTCTACATCAGTCACCCTGCAGGTCGACAGTTGGACAGGGAAGGTGCAGCTCAGCCAAAACCAGGATGCTGGAAAGAGACCAGCAGCTGCCATGGAACTGGTGCGTAACACGCTCCTGGCAAGATGGCTGTGAAAACCCAGAAGTGGCTCTAAGGACTGGTGTCCAGTCTGTTATTTCTGCACACCGTCATTAAAATTTATGGCCATAGAATGGCTACACTGCCATGGAAGGTCTCCCAAGAGCCCCAGAGTAGCCACCCTTACACGTGTGCTCCCAGCCAGGACCAATGCTGGCACTCCGTTGCTGGCAGTGCTTATGTCCTGCAATCCAAGACACTCCTCTTCCAGGCTTTGATTGACAGAGGCTGCCGTGTCTTTTGCATAAATAGAACTGTGAACTTTCTGTGGCGTCAACAAGGTGCCTTTCCTGATGGGAAGTTTATTAAGAGGAGTCAAGTGGCAAGTTTTTGAAAAAAGATGTTTTGGGGCAAATTAAGGCAAAATACTTCCATTTCACTGCCTTGGGTGGACAGAAAGGGAAAAATTGAAACCAGCACTGCGAGTTTAATACAACTTTAAGGAAATTGGGCAAAGTGCATAGAGTACTTTATCCCAACTTTCTACACGCCCTGCAACCCTAGAGGCGAAGTTGGACAGGGCAACCCCAGCACAGCAGCTAGTGAGTGCCTGCCTCTGACTCCCAGTACTTGCCTTAGGCAAGTGCTGGGAGCAGGCAACAGGCACATGCTAGCAAAGTGGCTAGTTTCCGTGCACTTAGGGCAGGGGTGTCAAATTGGCGGCGCTCCAGCTGTTGCAAAACTACAAGTTCCATCATGCCTCTGCCTTTGGTAGCCATGCTTGTAACTGTCAATCTTGCAATGCCTCATGGGAATTGTAGTTTGGCAACAGCTGGAGGACCACCAGTTCGACACCCATGACTTAGGGTAACTGTCAATCTTGCAATGCCTCATGGGAATTGTAGTTTGGCAACAGCTGGAGGGTCACCAGTTCGACACCCATGACTTAGGGTATTGCACCTATCTCTGTCCTAGCAAAATCAACCATCTCTTTCCTAGCTGCAATGTACAGCTCCTAGCATTGGCCTCAGGCACTTGCTAGCAAAGAAGTTATCTCCATGCTAGCTGCTATTATCAGGTGGCTGTGCACCAAGGAAGAAGATGGACGAGTGCCCCGTCTACTGTCGATAGACAAAGGTTATAGGTCACCTAGAATGGGACAAAGAGGCATGTGGTGTTACTGCAACTTGATGAACCGCCTCTGTTCATCAAATGTTGACGTTGTGACTTCCCATCAGGAAAGGCACCTTGTTGACACCACAGAAAGTTCACAGTTCCATTTATGCAAAAGACACGGCAGCCTCTGTCAATCAAAGCCTGGAAGAGGAGTGTCTTGGATTGCAGGACATAAGCACTGTCAGCAACGGAGTGCCAGCATTGGTCCTGGCTGGGAGCACACGTGTAAGGGTGGCTACTCTGGGGCTCTAGGGAGACCTTACATGGCAGTGTAGCCATTCTATGGCCAGAAATTGTAATGACGGTTTGCAGAAAAAACAGCCTGAACACCAGTCCCTAGAGCCACTTCTGGGTTTTCACAGCCATCTTGTCAGGAGCGTGTTACGCACCAGTTCCATGGCAGCTGCTGGTCTCTTTCCAGCATCCTGGTTTTGGCTGAGCTGCACCTTCCCTGTCCAACTGTCGACCTGCAGGGTGACTGATGTAGACACCACCTCTGGGTGGAGACCAAACCTGTTTGAAGCCTGCCAAGCCCTCAGTGTCATGCTTGTGATCGTGTTTGCAATACGTGCTTCAAGTTTCCTGTACCCGTGCCTTAACGTTTACCTTTGCCCAATCCCTCTCCTACCAGCTAGTTTGGATTCCCTTCTTATCAACCTTGGATTGGACTACTCTCTGAACTCAGCCTTCCTTTTGACCATGGATTTGACCCTGACTACTCTCTGAACATTGCCCTTGGGCCTAAATGTTTGGTTGTACACAATTGTCTTTGTCCAGCAAGACAGATAATCTAGTCTCAATGACCTTTGATTTCTTTATATCCCCTCTATCAAGGATCTGCTGCAGCGATAGCAAGTTTTAAAACGAAAAACATTTTTTTTTCTAATAATTTGTGTGGCTAGGCATGGAGAGACACAGTCTCTCCTGTCAACACATTGAATCATGGCGTATACAACTGGTTTATGGGTTCAATTCGCTTGGCTGATGTGATCTATTCAATGTGAAAAATGGACATAGCAATACACACAACATTAGGAACGATTACCTTGAGGCTCTTTTCCAACCAGTGTGCTTTGTCCAGTTTGTTCGTGTTCTTTGGACAAGGGCCATTACATTTTCTCTCATTACTTCACATTGTTTGTCTCCACAGGTTTTGGCCGGACTGAACATAAAGTACTACATTGAAGTTGTAGCCTTTTTTTTTTTGTAATGATGTTAATTTACCATTACAGTCACGTCACAGCATGAGTCTGCGAGCGACATATATTGGGGATACACATGGCTGTAATTGCAATGAAAATATTTTGTAAATGGCATAAACACCACGTAGAACTGTACTAGAAAATTTCTTCAGTCATGTGAACTGTTGCCCATAAATCTATTTCTAAAAAAAACATCAATGCCATTACTATGACTGGCAATGGGAAATGGTGGGACACGATAGGTCTCTAAAACAGACTGGCCAAGACTGATAGCTTTCCCTTGTTGGTACAAAAAGCCGAGACACTTCCACACCAAACTGGAGAAAAGCCAAAATGCTCCCCTTGTCAAAAACTGTCAGGGATGAAACCTACGAGCCACACCCCGGGGTAAAAACAACTTTCCATGTAGAGCGACACACACTGGAGCTTCAACTTTCTTGCCTTGACAAGGGTAGGAATTACATTACATTACATCGAGTTTATAGAGCGCCAAAGGGTTTGCTCAGTGCTGTACAATAGAGGGGGGGACAATACATGAAACAGTACAGCAACTACAAACAGCAAACAAGGGGTAAGAGGGCCCTACTCTTTCGAGCTTACAATCTAGGAGGGAGGGGGTAGTGGTACAGGAGGAAGTGGCTGTGGGGGATGGAGTGGTAGGAGGAATGAAGGAGAGCGGCAGTTAGGTGAGGGTGGGGTAGGCTTCCCTGAAGAGGTGGGTTTTCAGGGAGCGCCTGAAGGTGAGGAGGGAAGGTGACATCTGATGGATTGGGGTAGTGAGTTCCAGAGGATGGGGGAGGACCTGGAGAAGTCTTGCAGACGTGCATGGGAGGAGGAGACCAGGGAGCAAGATAGAAGGAGGTCCTGTGAAGAGCGAAGGGTACGGGTAGGGTGATACCTGGGAATCAGGTTGGTGAGGTAGTTAGGGGCAGTGTTGTGAATGGCTTTGTAGGTCAGAGTGAGTAGTTTGAATTTGATGCGTTGGGCGATAGGGAGCCAGTGGAGGGATAGGCAGAGGGGGGTGGCAGAGGTGGAGCGGTTGGTGAGGTGGATGAGTCTAGCCACTGAGTTCAGGATGGTCTGAAGCGGGGAGAGCCTGCACTGGGGTAGGCCGGTGAGGAGGGAGTTGCAGTAGTCAAGGCGTGAGATAATCAGGGAGTGAACGAGTAGTTTATTGGTGTCTGGAGTAAGGAAGGTGCGTATTTTGGCGATGTTGCGAAGGTGGAGCCTGCATGTGTTTGTAAGTGATTTGACATGAGGTTGGAAGGAAAGGTTTGAGTCCAGGATGACACCAAGGACTTTGGCTTGTGGGGCGGGATTGATGGTGGTGTTGTTAGTAGTGATGGATAGGATGGGGGGGGCGCGGGCAGGGGGGAAGACGAGAAGCTCGGTTTTGGAGAGGTTAAGCTTGAGGAAAGTGGTAGCCCCGCTACCACTGAGGAAGTCACCAGGGTCTTCTCAGAAACCTGCCTCACTACCTGCATTACAGAATTGAATTACATATTCAAAAACAACTCTCTCACTCAGGGCTTGAGTTTCAGTAGCCATGCTAGCAAAGCTTGATGGAAGACTGGGCTCTGCAACAGCAAATCTGGCCAATTTACGATGTCTGCCTAGCACATTCTTCTTGGCCTAGCTGGCAAGGTCAGAATCACCGGCATGCCGTCCACCTTTATCTCGTGCAACAGGTGAAGAAGCTGCCCTGAAGGAAAGGCATAGAGCAGGGAAAACTGTTCTCAAGGTGTCACCAAGGCATCTACAGAAAAGGTTGCAGGAATTCCTAGCTCTGGACACAAACCTGTCCAGTTGCAGGCAAATTTATGTAAACACCCAATGGGTGAAGGGCCCACATTCTTGGATTCAGCTGCTGACAATTGAGAAAGTATGACTGCCAATTTGCCACACCAGAAATGTGAATGACTGAGGTCCAGAATACAAAATTCTGCCCAAAACAAATGTCTGCTTCTAACCGAGCAATGTGACTTCTTGTCCAGCCTTCACAGTTGATGCTTGCCATGTATGAGACTCCAAAGGTGGACAGACCAGTGTAGGAAAGCCAGCTGAATTTCCCAAAGTTCCAAGATGTTGATTGACAACTTCCGTTCCCCTGATGACCAATCCCCTGAAACAAAAATTTATCCAAAACACCTCGGTCTGAAAGGCTGGCATCTGTTGTTAAGACCTTCCAATTCATCGAAAGGAATAATTTCCTACATGCGCGTAGATATCCACCATTCCAACGTTGACCTGTTATTGGTAGTCAGATGTGGCTGGACTGCAAAGTGGCAATTTTCAAGTTTTTGTATGTATTTTAAACAAAAACCATTAGATTTACCTACACTACCTGGAGCCTTCCTCCTTTCTTTTCATGCAAATGGGAGAGGAATTGGTGTGTTTTATTTCAGATGAAAGCATGGCACATGGTTTCACTGATCCTGTATGGGGATTTCAATACACAATTGTGGCCTAACCTGAATTCTGAGGTCCAACAATCTGGTAAAAGTCTGTTACTTTTGGTGGTGGTGGACAGTGTGTCATGGAAGAGTCTCGCTTCTGAGGAGGCTTTGAAAGGCACTTGGGAGAGGATATTTTTCCACTTCATTGGACTTTATTTGGTCGCTTGTTTCATTTAGAGCTTTGGCGGGCTAATTTTGGAGGGTACAGCTGCAAATTTTGTTGTGCATTATATAAAAATATATACACTATACTGGCAAAAGTATTGGGCCCGTCCTCCAAATCATTGGATTCAGGCGTTCCAAACACCTCCATGGCCACAGGTGTATGAAATCAAGCCCCTAGGCATGCAGACTGCTTTTACAAACATTGGTGAAAGAACGGGTCGCTCTCAGGAGCTCAGTGAATTCAAGTGTGGCCCCGTGATAGGTTGCGATAAGTGCAACAAGTTCTTCCGTGAAATTTTCTTGCTACTAAATATTCCACAATCAACTGCTAGTGGGATTATAACAAAGTAGATGCAACTGGGAACAGCAACTCATCCACGAAGTGGTAGGCCATGTAATATGACAGAGCGGGGTCAATGCATGCTGAAGCGCACAGTGCGCAGAAGTCAGCAACTGTCTACAGAGTCAATAGCTAAAGACCTCCAAACCTGGTGTGGCCTTCAGATTAGCACAACAGTGCTAATGGAATGGGTTTTCATGGCCGAGCACCTGCATACAAGCCTTAAATCACCAAGTGCAATGCAAAGCATTGGATGCCGTGGTGTAAAGCACACCGCCACTGGACTCTAGAGTGGTGGAGATATGTTCTCTGGAGTGACTAATCACGCTTCTGTGTCTGGCAATCCGATGGACGAGTCTGGGTTTGGCGGTTGCCAGGAGAACGGTACTTGCCTGACTGAATTGTGCCAAGTGTAAAGTTTGGTGGAGAGGGGATTATGGTGTGGGGTTGTTTTTCAGGGGCTGGGCTTGGCCCTCTAGTTCCAGTGAAGGGAACTCTTAATGCGTCAGCATACCAAGACATTTTGAACAACTTCATCCTCCCAACTTTGTGGGAAGAGTTTGGGGATGGCTCCTTCCTGTTCCAACATGACTGCACACCAGTGCACAAAGCAAGGTCCATAAAGACGTGGAGGAGCCAGTTTGGGGTGGAGGAACTTGACTGTCCTGCACAGAGTCCTGACCTCAACTCCATAGAACACCTTTGGGATGAATTAGAGCGGAGACTGCGAGCCAGGCCTCCTCCCCCGACATCAGTGCCTGACCTGACAAATGTGCTTCTGGAAAAATGGTCCAACCTTCCCATAGACAACCTTGTGGACAACCTTCCCAGAAGAGTTGAAGCTGTTATAGCTGCAATGGGCGGGGCCAACTCAATATTGAACCCTACGGACTAAGACTGGGGGGGCCATTAAAGTTCATGTGTGTGGAAAGGGCGGGGCCAACTCAATATTGAACCCTACGGACTAAGACAGGGAGGCCATTAAAGTTCATGTGCATGGAAAGGCCGGCGTCCCAATACTTTTGGCAATATAGTGTATATCTTGTGTCAGGGTATAATGTGTACCGCTTCCCATTATTTATTTATTTATAAAAAAAAACCATGCCGACAGCCAGAGAACCCATTTCTTGTGGAATTCCTCCTTCATGAGGTACTGGTCAACAAAACACTTTGGTGGTGAAAAGATCTTCTCAGGACGTGCCCAACCTTCATACATCACTTCTTGTAAGAGATGATACACTGGAAATGACTTTGGATATTTCGGCAGGCATCAGGACCCAAAACCCATGACTTTAGAGGATGAGGATCCTTGCAGTGGTAGCTGAAGTTTAGTGTGCACCATATCAGCCAACAAGCTCACCGTGGTCTCGTCTGAAACAACTCTGGGACCCTGAAATGCCTCCGGAGAGGACTAGTCTAAAGAGCATTCCTGGTCTTCAACAGCTTCCTCGTCATCGTGAGGAGTTTCCTCGGCTGTTGCATCTCCTCTCAAAAGGGGAGGAGAGAAAGGAGCAACCAGGGTTTGTGTCCAGGTATTTCAAACCAGCGAGAACCCATGACAGCTGATCACACAGCCCAGATATAGTTGAAGAAAACTCCTCTCCTGTCACAAAGGAAATGAAGGATTGTGTTCCTGAAATAGTGGAAATAAGAAATAGGAGCAGTGAATCAAAATTAATCTTGACCCTAAAGAAAGCCATTGCAGGGTAAACTTTGCAGGAGGCCCCCCGTACCCGATAGAGGTATTTGGAGCCCACCTCACCATCCTTTCCCCTACTTCTATCTGTGAAGCCATGGCTTGATGAGGGTGTAAAGGTCCGTCAACCCAGAGGGAAGTGGTCTCCTTAACCGCATGCCGCCCAGCCACTGTACATATACGGTGGCAGGGCGGCACTCACAGGCAAAACCATGTTTTAAGACGTGTGTTTTGTAAACAAATAGGGGGCGTGCGCGAGGCGCGCCGTCGCCCTATTTGTCCCGCGGTTCACTGCTGCAGATGTCAGTCGCCAGGTCACAGCCACTCCTTAGCGGCTATGTCCCGGCGATCGGCGGCAAACAGTGACTCTGTCACTTCCCTGACAGCTCGAGGATGAGCTGATCGAGAAAGAAGAGTTTTTCTTTCTTGATCAGCCTTGTCCCGTCCAGCACACACCCCCCCCTAGTAAAACACCCCCCTCACTCCTATAACCCTTCCCTGCTAAATAAAGTTAACCCCTCCCTCCCCAGTGCCATTAGTACAGTGTCAGTTTTTTTTTTTTGCACTGATCACTGTATTAGTGTTTTTGGGGATGTCAGTGACCCCAAGTCAGTACCCCCCAATGTCAGAATGTCCGCCGCAGTCCCGCCATAAGTCCCTGATCGCCGCCATTATTAGTATAAAAAAAAAAACCCTAAAAATCCCAGTATCTTTCCCGCCATTTGTAAACGCTATAACTTTCACGTAAACCAATTAATTTACACGTATTGGGTTTTTTTTTTTTAGCAAAGACATGTCGCAGAATGCATTTTGGCAGAAATTTATGACTAAATTTGATTTTTGCATTTTTTTTTTTACTGGATATGTTTTATAGCAAAAAGTCCAAAATATTGTTTTTTTTTTCCTCAAAATTGTCAGCCTTTGTTTTTATAGCGCAAAAAATAAAAACCGCACAGGCGATCAAATACCACCAAAAGAAAGCTCAATTTGTGGGGAAAAAAAGGATGTAAATTTCATTTATGTACCGTATTGCATGACCGCGCAATTGTCCGTTAAACTAGCGGAGCGCTGTATAGCAGAAAAATGGTGTAAATTGCAGTATCTATCCCATAGTTTGTATCTCTATAACTTCACACAAAGCAATCAATATACACTTATTGGGATTTTTTATACCAAAAACATGGAGCAGAATACATTTTGGCCTAAATTTATAACCAACTTTGAGTTTACTATATATTTTTTATAGCTGAAAATAAAAAATATTGTTTTTCTTCAACATTTTTGGCCTTTTTTTTGTTTATAGCGTGAAAAATAAAAAGCGCACAGGTGATCAAATACCACCGAAAGAAAGCTCTATTTGTGTGAAAAAAAGGACGTAAATTGCGTTTGGGTGCAGCATTGCATGACCGCGCAATTATCAGTTGAATTAGTGTAGCGCCGAGTAGCAAAAAGAGGCGCGGTCATTAAGGGGGGTAAATCCTCAGGAGGGCGAGGGGTTAAAGGGGCCTCCTATCCCTGATGAAGTCATGTGACCTGTGACACTACGTGTTGGATGGAAGTGTGGTGAAATTATGTGTGGTGTGCCGCGGGAAGCCGCCATTTTACCTGTGTTTACTTGCTGTATCTGGGATATGTGAGCCCGCAATCCTCGTGTGATTTTAATTTTCTATTTTACCTCATTACAAGTTTGTATTATGGGAAGTTCTCTGCTTTCTATCCAATGAGCAACTTTGACACGAAACGGTTGACATGACCCTCTGGAAGCTACCGTTTTGGCATTTCTACCGGATGCTGCAGGAACAGTTGGAGTGACCGCGGATATCATACACCGCGCTGTTTTTGACCTGTAGAACATATAGGTCAAAAAAAAAGGAGGTGCGCAGGCATGCCTGGTGGGGGAGGAGCACCGTGGTGGACAGATTGTTTTGAAGGGTCATTTCATTTGGGGACTGAAAATTGCTACTCATTCATTATATGGATTAAGATTTTTCATTTTGCACCATCTACTCATGTTTGCACTATATTTATATATTTTTTTATCTTGAAGGTGTTTGATTGTCAACCGGGTGTATTGTATTGTATTTTATGCACGTAGATTAGGGACTTTACCAACAAGGGGGCATTTATTTTGAACACACCGGTACTACTTATGTTAGATCATTCCATTCTATTTGATTTTGCACTATTTGCTCTATATGGGTTTGATGGTCAGCCGAGTATTTTTTATTCATTCTTTGTGTATATTTAGTGTTTTCTATACAGCTGTAATTTGGTGCTCACGCACTATATTCTACAATATATTTTTGAGTTTAAAGAGGATTGATGGATACAAGGGTTTGATGGTCGGTAGGGTGTTGGCTGATACATTCATTTTTGCTTCACTTTATGGATTTTCGATATATTATTTCCTTTTATTGGCTTTTGTTATTTGTGCATTTATTAGCAGCGCCACACTACACACAATTTATTACTAAGCCCTTACATAGAAATCTTCTGAGACATATCTGTAGGTAGTGGTGTATCTTGGTTTTGTGCTGCCCTAGGCAAGACTAAAATTGTGCGCCCCCCCCCCCAAAATCTAAATTTGGCCCACCCCTTGCTGTTTAAGATCCACCCCTTCATCTTTAAACTCCCCCTCTTCCTATTAGAGCTCCACCTCTTATTTTATTTCATTATCGGTGTTATTTGGAGGAATAGTGCCCCGTCATTGGTGTCAGTGGGAGGAATAGTGCCCCATCATTGGTGTCAGTGGGGGGAATAGTGCCCCGTCATTGGTGTCAGTGGGAGGAATAGTGCCCCGTCATTGGTGTCAGTGGGAGGAATAGTGCTCCGTCATTGGTGTCAGTGGGAGGAATAGTGCCCCGTCATTGGTGTCAGTGGGAGGAATAGTGCCCCGTCATTGGTGTCAGTGGGAGGAATAGTGCCCCGTCAATGGTGTCAGTGGGAGGAGTAGTGCCCCGTCAATGGTGTCAGTGGGAGGAGTAGTGCCCCGTCAATGGTGTCAGTGGGAGGAGTAGTGCCCCGTCAATGGTGTCAGTGGGAGGAGTAGTGCCCCGTCATTGGTGTCAGTGGGAGGAGTAGTGCCCCGTCATTGGTGTCAGTGGGAGGAGTAGTGCCCCGTCATTGGTGTCAGTGGGAGGAGTAGTGCCCCGTCATTGGTGTCAGTGGGAGGAGTAGTGCCCCGTCATTGGTGTCAGTGGGAGGAGTAGTGCCCCGTCATTGGTGTCAGTGGGAGGAGTAGTGCCCCGTCATTGGTGTCAGTGGGAGGAATAGTGCCCCGTCATTGGTGTCAGTGGGAGGAATAGTGCCCCGTCATTGGTGTCAGTGGGAGGAATAGTGCCCCGTCATTGGTGTCAGTGGGAGGAATAGTGCCCCGTCATTGGTGTCAGTGGGAGGAATAGTGCCCCGTCATTGGTGTCAGTGGGAGGAATAGTGCCCCGTCATTGGTGTCGGTGTGGGAGGAATAGTGCCCCATTATTGGTGTCGGTGTGGGAGGAATAGTGCCGCATCACTGGTGTCGGTGTGGGAGGAATAGTGCCCCATCATTGGTGTCGGTGTGGGAGGAATAGTGCCCCGTCATTGGTGTCGGTGTGGGAGGAATAGTGCCCCGTCATTGGTGTCGGTGTGGGAGGAATAGTGCCCCGTCATTGGTGTCGGTGTGGGAGGAATAGTGCCCCGTCATTGGTGTCGGTGTGGGAGGAATAGTGCCCCGTCATTGGTGTCGGTGTGGGAGGAATAGTGCCCCGTCATTGGTGTCGGTGTGGGAGGAATAGTGCCCCATTATTGGTGTCGGTGTGGGAGGAATAGTGCCCCATCACTGGTGTCGGTGTGGGAGGAATAGCGCCCCATCATTGGTGTCGGAGGAATAGCGCCCAATCATTTGTGTCGGTGTGGGAGGAATAGCGCCCCATCATTGGTGTCACTAAGGTGGTCAACACCATATTAACGATTTTGTTCTTTTACCTGGTGTTTCCATAATTTTGTCTAACCCCTGTAAGTACCTGAATGGAATGACTGTAGTACATTTTTTTCAGCTGAATTACGACTGGAAACAAAACAAAAAGATGTACTTCTGAAACACAATATAATACGCATGCTAAGATTCTGAATAGTTAAATACACTCACTGACCACTTTATTAGGTACACCTTCCTACCTGGTGTGGTCCTCTGCTGTAGCCCATCTGTATCAAGGGATCAACAGGTTGTGCGTTCAGTTTTGGTATTCTGCATACCTTGGTTGTAAGATGGTGATAATGATTACACCACCACCAGCCTGAACCGCTGATACAAGGCAGGATGGATCCACCACACCATGACACCACCACCACCAGCCTGAACCGCTGATACAAGGCAGGATGGATCCACCACACCATGACACCACCACCACCAGCCTGAACCATGGATACAAGGCAGGATGGATCCACCACACCATGACACCACCACCACCAGCCTGAACCATTGATACAAGGTAGGATGGATCCACCACACCATGACACCACCACCACCAGCCTGAACCATTGATACAAGGCAGGATGGATCCACCACACCATGACACCACCACACTGAACCATTGATACAAGGGAGGATGGATCCACCACACCATGACACCACCACCACCAGCCTGAACCATTGATACAAGGCAGGATGGATCCATGCTTTCATGTTTGCGCCAAATTCTGTTCCTACCATCTGAATATCACAGATGAAATCCAGACTCTTCAGACCAGGCAACGTTTTTTCCAGTCTTCTATTGTCCAATTTTGGTGAGCCTGTGCGAATTGTAGCCTCCGTTTCCTGTTCTTAGCTGACAGGAGTGGCACCCGATGTGGTCTTCTGCTGCAAGGTTGGACGTGTTGTGCGTTCAGAGATGGCATTCTGCATACCTTGGATGTAACGAGTGGTTATTTGACTTACTGTTGGCTTTCTATCATCTGGAACCAGTCTGTCCATTCTCCTCTGACCTCTGACACCAACAAGGCATTTTCCTCCACACAACTGCGGCTCACTGAATATTTTCCCTTTTTCAGACCATTCTCTGAAAACCCCAGAGATGGTTGTGCAGGAAAATCCCAGTAGATCAGCAGTTTCTGAAATACTCAGACCAGCCCGTCTGGCACCAACAACCATGCCACGTTCAAAGTCACTTGAATCTCCTTTCTTCCCCATTCTGATGCTCGGTTTGAACTTCAAGTCGTCTTCACCCCATCTACAATTGGTGCCATGTGATTGGCTGATTAGCAATTTGTGTTACCAATTAAAAAGTGGCCGGTGAGTGTAGATCCATAAATATAAGAAAACTGTTAAAGTAAGAACCAAGTTTTCTGAGCAGCATGTTAACATTTAATAAACCAAAAACTGCAAACATCTTCATAAATAGAAGAATTCAACATCCTTGTGCAAGTCAGCCATGCAGAGAACATCTCCGTCTATCCCACCAGCAATCAGGGAACTGCTGAGGTGCAGTCCACGTTCTGCTGAAATGGAGGTTCACCCATCATAAAACTTCCTCTTCCCCTGACGGAGAGGGTAGGAGCCCCCCCCTTTAAAAAGCATAAACAAAACCATTGGCTTTAGAAGGCTTTCCAACAGTTTTGTTCATAGGGTAGTCAATGGAGATGTCCGTTGCATAGCAGCACAAACGTCAATGTGATGCAAATGTCCTTTTTATTGGGCGGTCATTATGACCTTCTTAAATTGTGGGCTCTTTGGAAGCAAGCAAAGAATGAGGCTTCACCCCTCTGAGCACCGGTGAGGTCGCCCCACTGATAATCCTGCATTAATCGGTCATACAGAACAGCTTAGGTGAGGTCCTACAGGGAAGGCCCGTTTCCTCTACAGAGAGGGGGATGATATAAAAGCCAGAAAATACGGTGCAAAAGGTGGAAGGGTTCAGACTCTTCTTTCTTTCCTCTTCTTCCTCCCGCTCAGTGCTCCTCTCTGTGCAGCTTTCACTAGTCCTTTGAACTGGCCTTGCATCTTGGCTTTTTTCCTGCATCGAAAACAAAGTATTATTAGACATGACACCAATTCAAAAAGGTTTCAGCGGCCTTATTCACAGAATTATGCATTAGAGTTTCATTTTGACCAAACCGTCCACTGAACCCACAGATGAAATACAGATATGTGAACGTTTGGATCTGCGAATGTTTGGATCTGCCAAGATATGTCAGATTCTAATTAGGTTTGTGATTTATGCATCCCACCACACTGCCAATCCATGAAAGAATGATGCAGAAATTCATTTTTCCTTGATTGCGGCTCACTAATATATAAGAATGCCTCCAAAACCTGGTTGAGGGCCATACAAGGACATAGAAACAGGGGTCTCCAAACTATGGCCCTCCAGGTGTTGAGGAACTGCAAGTCATATGAGGTCTTGCAAGATTCTGACTGCCACAGGCAGAGGCATGATGGGACTTGTAGTATGGAGGACATGGTTTGGAGACCCCTGACATAGAATTATGCATTAGAGTTGCATTTTGACCAAACTGTCCACTGATCCCACAGATGAAATACAGATATGTGAATGTTTGGATCTGCCAAGATATGTCTGATTCTAATTAGGTTTGTGATTTATGCATCCCACCACACTGCCAATCCATGAAAGAGTGATGCAGAAATTCATTTTTCCTTGATTGCAGCTTACGAATATATAAGAATGCCTCCAAAACCTGGTTAAGGGTCATACAAGGACATAGAAACAAGGGTCTCCAAACTATGGCCCACCAGGTGTTGAGGAACTGCAAGTCCCATGAGGCCTTGCAAGATTCTGACAGCCACAGGCAAGACTTCCAGAGGCAGAGGCATGATGGGACTTGTAGTATGGAGAGCCATGGTTTGGAGACCCTGATACAGAATTATGCATTAGAGCTGAATTTTGACCAAACTGTCCACTGAACCCACAGATGAAATACAGATATGTGAATGTTTGGATCTGCCAAGATATGTCTGATCCTAATTAGGTTTGTGATTTACGTATCCAAAACCTGGTTGAGGGCCATACAAGGACATAGAAACAGGGATCTCCAAACTATGGCCCTCCAGGTGTTGAGGAACTGCAAGTCCCATGACGCCTTGCAAGATTCTGACAGCCAAAGGCAAGACTTCAAGAGGCATGATGGGACTTGTATGCATGAACATGATTTGGAGACCCCTGACACAGAATTATGCATTAGAGTTGCTTTTTGACCAAACTGTCCACTGAACCCACAGATGAAATACAGATATGTGAACGTTTGGATCTGCCAAGATATGTCTGATTCTAATTAGGTTTGTGATTTAAGCATCCCACCACACTGCCAATCAATGAAAGAGTGATGAAGAAATTAATTTTTCCTTGATTGCGGCTCACTAATATATAAGAATGCCTCCAAAACCTGGTTAAGGGCCATACAAGGACATAGAAACAAGGGTTTCCAAACTATGGCCCTCCAGGTGTTGAGGAACTGCAAGTCCCATGAGGCCTTGCAAGATTCTGACAGCCACAGGCAAGACTTCCAGAGGCAGAGGCAAGATGGGACTTGTAGTATGGAGGACATGGTTTGGAGACCCCTGAGACAGAATTATGCATTAGAGTTGCATTTTCACCAAACTGTCCACTGAACCCACAGATGAAATACAGATATGTGAACGTTTGGATCTGCCAAGATATGTCTGATTCTAATTTGGCAGTGTGGTGGGATGCATAAATCACAAACCTAATTAGAATCTGACCTATCTTGGCAGATCCAAACGATCACATATCTGTATTTCATCTGTGGGTTCAGTGGACAGTTTGGTCAAAATGCAACTTAATGCATAATTCCAGGTCAGAAGTCTCCAAACCATGGCCCTCCATACTACAAGTCCCATCAAGCCTCTGCCTCTGGGAATCTTGCAAGGCCTCATAGGACTTGCAGTTCCTCAACACCTGGAGGGCCATAGTTTGGAGACCCCAGTTTCTATGTTCTTGTATGACCCTTAACCAGGTTTTGGACGCATTCTTATATATTAGTGAGCCACAATCAAGGACAAATGAATTTCTGCATCACTCTTCCATTGATTAGCAGTGTGGTGGGATGCATAAATCACACACCCATCAATGAAACAGTGACATAGAAACAGGGGTCTCCAAACTATGGACCCCCATGAGGCCTTGCAAGATTCTGACAGCCACAGGCTAGACTTCCAGAGGCATGATGGGACTTGTAGCATGGAGGGCCATGGTTTGGAGACCCCTGACACAGAATTATGCATTAGAGTTGCATTTTGACCAAACTGTCCACTGAACCCACAGATGAAATACAGATATGTGAACGTTTGGATCTGCCAAGATATGTCAGATTCTAATTAGGTTTGCGATTTACACATCCCACCACACTGCCAATCAATAAAAGTGATGAAGAAATTCATTTTTCCTTGATTGAGGCTCACAAATATATAAGAATGCCTCCAAAACCCGGTTAAGGGCCAAAGAAACAGGGGTCTCCAAACTATCGCCCACCAGATGTTGAGGAACTGCAAGTCCCATGAGGCCTTGCAAGATTCTGCCAGCCACAGGCAAGACTTTCAGAGGCAGAGGCAGAGGCATGATGGGACTTGTAGTATGGAGGGCCATGGTTTGGAGACACCTGACACAAAGGATAGTTTTACCTTAGATGACTTCATACTATAGGAATGCCATTACCAAGCCCTTTCAGGAATGAGTGCTACCTTCCTTAACCCCTTGCCCTCCAGAGGATTCCCCCCCCCCCTTTCTGACCAGGCCATTTTGTGCGTTACAGCGCTTCGTTACTTTAACTGACAATTGCACAGTCGCGCCGCACCCAGATGAAATTTAGGTCATTTTTCCCTACAAATTGAGCTTCTTTCGGTGGCATTTGATTGCCTGTGCGCTTTTAATTTTTTGCGCTACAAGCAAAAAAAAGGCCGACAAGTTTGAGGAAAAAAAACAATATTTTGGACATTTTGCTATTAAACATCTCCAGTAAAAAATAAAAAAAAAATCAAATTGTCATAAATTTAGGCCAAAATGTATTTTGCTTCATGTCTGCTAAAAAAAAAAATAAATCCCAATCCGTGTAAATTAATTGGTTTACATGAACGTTTTAGCGTTTACAAATGACGGTATAGATAGTAGGATTTTTTTTTTTCTTCTACTAGTAATGGTGGCGATCAGTGACTTTTAGCGGGACTGCAGTGGACATTCTGACACTGGCGGGGGGTGGTGACACCAATACAGTGATTAGTGCTAAAAAAACAGCACTGACACTGTACGACACTGGGCAGGAAGGGGTTAATGTGAGGGGCGATCAAAGGGTTAACTGTGTGCTGGGAGTGTTTTACTAGGGGCCAGGGGGTGTGCTTCACTGTAATCGCACTGCTCTGGATGGCTGTGTTGCAGTGTGCCCGATCTGACAGGAGGAAGACTGTTAGTAAACAAAACAGTCCTCCTCCCGGTCAGAGATGCTTGGTAATCACCGGGCGCCGGCGGGTAATTACCCTGCAAATGTTGACACGGTTTCTCACGTTTTAATGTAAACATCCCTTGTGACAGCATTAGGCAGTGACAGGTACTCTTTTTGGAGAGATCGGGGTCTATTAGAGGTCTCCTCTACCCTTACAAGTATCTAACTATACCAAGATTGAGGTGATCAGATGCTTTACCAATTAAAAAATGGCGGTTTACATCTGGGAAACCGGAAGCAAAAATTCTCTTCACTTCCAGTTGCCTATACCATAGAGATCATGGAGGACCATCCAGTCTCTGGGTTCCTGGGGCGGGGTGGGTGGAGAGTAAAGCCTGGGAAGGCAGCAAAAGGCCTGTAAAAAGTGATCCAGAGGCGTTTTTCCAAAAGAGAGAGAATCACCGACTGAAAAGAACGATAGGCAGGCATCCTCCCGGTATACCCACCTTGGGCAGGAAGTGGTTACTTTGTTGCTATCACATAGGGGGGCCAATCCAGCATCTGAAAGCCAACAGTTGGCTTTCAACGTCTACATGCATAGTGCCCCCCCCCCCTCATCGCTGCCACCGCCGAGCCTCACACCGCTGGCAGTGAACAGGTTAACAGAAAGTCTTCCATGTCGGTCTAATGAAGGCAACCTACCGTTTTCCAGTCTAAGTGCTTCAATGGGTCACATACCTGCGGTTGAGCTTGGCTTTGTTGAGGGGGATGTAGGCGTACGGGTCATGCTTGCCTTTCTGCTTGATATCACCTTTTCCTTTCTGCAGGGAGAAAACACATGTGAAGACCACAGCAAGCCGCAGCGTTTACAGTTCTCATCTCTATTTAGTTTTTTTTTCTCTTTTTAGAACGGCGACACGTGTGCCCACCCACGGTTTATTGTGGTAGTTTCATCTAAATCACACCTCCAGGATCCAACATCATTAAAAAATAAAAAATCAATTGCCCAGTGCATAAAAAATAATAATAAAAACACACACACAATATAATTATGAGGTCCACCATGCTAGTACCGGGTTGGACCTCCTTTTGCCTTCATTCTTCGTGGCATAGATTCCATAAGGTGTTGGAAACGTTCCTCAGAGGTTTTGGTCCATATTGACATGATGGCATTGTGCTGTTTATTACCGAGTGACAAGTACATAAAACCTTTGGAGATGCTCAATGTCTTCTACACCAACGGTTCCCAACCTCAAACTTCAAGAACCCCCTCTCTACAGGTCGTGTTTTAAGAATTTAATAAACACCAAGCTGTTGACATTGACTTCAAAAACAATCGAGGCGAAGGAAATCTTGAAAACATGACCTGTTGGTGGAACTTGGAGACTGATGCTGGGAACCACTGGTCTACAAAATGCTAGAAAAGCTGTAACCAAACAGGGGATGACACTTCTCTTTGTACAGTGCAGTCAGCCAACAGGAGAAATGTTATGGTGGCCTCAACACCTGGAGTTCATCTCATCTCACAGGGTTAGGAAAACTTCTTGATTATTTACCTTTGATTTGTAATTCCCTCCAAAGTCTGGCTTTTTGTGAATAGGTCGGTGTATTCCAGAGCCGCCAGCTGTCAGGGAACAAAGAAGATGGAGGAACGTGAGTTACCAAAGTAGAATTCCAGGCTCTACGTAACTAGGCCTAAAACTGCTCCCAACCACCTTCTAACTCCAATACGAACTACCCTGAAGATGGCTTATACTTACCTATTCTCAGGGTACTCCAGCCTGAATTATTAAAGGCTGCCCCCCCAGCATAGGGGTTTAGGTACAGTTCCCAAGGTTTTTCTGAGGTTGCGCCAATCTAGATGCACCACTTGTATTTGAAGACAGTGAAGAGTTAATTGAATATTCCGAAGGGAAAATAAAGTAGGTAAGTGAAGAGTGATTTCTCCGAAGGGGAGAAGATGTCCATCACCTTAGCACACTAGCAAAAAACTGAGGACTCCTGCAGTAGGGTAGGGTTGGGGGGGAAAGGGGTATGTCCACCTTAGGACACTAGCAAAAAACTGAGGGCTCCTGCAGTAGGGTAGGGTTAGAGGGGAGAAGATGTCCACCTTAGGACACTCGCAAAAAACTGAGGACTCATGCAGTAGGGTAGGGTCAGAGGGGAGAAGATGTCCACCTTAGGACACCAGCAAAAAACTGAGGACTCCTGCAGTAGGGTAGGGTTAGAGGGGAGAAGATGTCCACCTTAGGACACCAGCAAAAAACTGAGGACTCCTGCAGTAGGGTAGGGTTAGAGGGGAGAAGATGTCCACCTTAGGACACTAGCAAAAAACTGAGGACTCATGCAGTAGGGTAGGGTCAGAGGGGAGAAGATGTCCACCTTAGGACACTAGCAAAAAACTGAGGATTCATGCAGTAGGGTAGGGTCAGAGGGGAGAAGATGTCCACCTTAGGACACTAGCAAAAAACTGAGGATTCATGCAGTACGGTAGGGTCAGAGGAGAGAAGATGTCCACCTTAGGACACTAGCAAAAAACTGAGGACTCATGCAGTAGGGTAGGGATAGAGGGGAGAAGATGTCCACCTTAGGACACTAGCAAAAAACTGGGGACTCCTGCAGTAGGGTAGGGTTAGAGGGGAGAAGATGTCCACCTTAGGACACTAGCAAAAAACTGAGGACTCCTGCAGTACGGTCCACCTTAGGACACTAGCAAAAAACTGAGGACTCCTGCAGTAGGGTAGGGTTAGAGGGGAGAAGATGTCCACCTTAGGACACTAGCAAATAACTGAGGACTCCTGCAGTAGGGTAGGGTTAGAGGGGGGTAGATGTCCATGGAAGAAGTCATCAAAAGCTTGCCATCGTTCAATCACCTGAAGGTACCAGCCTACAGCCCAGGGTCTATGAATACTAAGCCTGTGTCCTATAGATATAGATTTTTGTCTTCACCGTAAAAACCCTTTTCTATGATTTTTGCGCTCAACGTAAAAACCCTTTTCTATGATTTTTCTACTCACCGTAAAAACCCTTTTCTATGATTTTTCTGCTCACCGTAAAAACCCTTTTCTATGATTTTTGCGCTCACCGTAAAAACCCTTTTCTATGATTTTTCTGCTCACCGTAAAAACCCTTTTCTATGATTTTTGCGCTCACTGTAAAAACCCTTTTCTATGATTTTTGCGCTCACCGTAAAAACCCTTTTCTATGATTTTTCTGCTCACCGTAAAAACCCTTTTCTATGATTTTTCTACTCACCGTAAAAACCCTTTTCTATGATTTTTGCCCTCAACGTAAAAACCCTTTTCTATGATTTTTGGGCTCACTGTAAAAACCCTTTTCTAGGATTTTTCCGTTCACTGTAAAAACCCTTTTCTATGATTTTTCTGCTCACCGTAAAAACCCTTTTCTATGATTTTTCTGCTCACCATAAAAACCCTTTTCTATGATTTTTCTGCTCACCGTAAAAACCCTTTTCTATGATTTTTGCCCTCAACGTAAAAACCCTTTTCTAGGATTTTTGCGTTCACCGTAAAAACCCTTTTCTATGATTTTTCTACTCACCGTAAAAACCCTTTTCTATGATTTTTCTGCTCACCGTAAAAACCCTTTTCTATGATTTTTCTGCTCACCGTAAAAACCCTTTTCTATGATTTTTGCCCTCAACGTAAAAACCCTTTTCTATGATTTTTGGGCTCACTGTAAAAACCCTTTTCTATGATTTTTCTGCTCTCCGTAAAAACCCTTTTCTATGATTTTTGCGCTCACCGTAAAAACCCTTTTCTAGGATTTTTCCGTTCACCGTAAAAACCCTTTTCTATGATTTTTCTACTCACTGTAAAAACCCTTTTCTATGATTTTTCTGCTCACCGTAAAAACCCTTTTCTATGATTTTTCTGCTCACCGTAAAAACCCTTTTCTATGATTTTTCTGCTCACCGTAAAAACCCTTTTCTATGATTTTTGCCCTCAACGTAAAAACCCTTTTCTAGGATTTTTGCGTTCACCGTAAAAACCCTTTTCTATGATTTTTGCGCTCACCGTAAAAACCCTTTTCTATGATTTTTGGGCTCACCGTAAAAACCCTTTTCTATGATTTTTGCGCTCACCGTAAAAACCCTTTTCTATGATTTTTGCGCTCACCGTAAAAACCCTTTTCTAGGATTTTTCCGTTCACCGTAAAAACCCTTTTCTATGATTTTTGCCCTCAACGTAAAAACCCTTTTCTAGGATTTTTGCGTTCACCGTAAAAACCCTTTTCTATGATTTTTGCGCTCACCGTAAAAACCCTTTTCTATGATTTTTGCGCTCACCGTAAAAACCCTTTTCTATGATTTTTGCGCTCACCGTAAAAACCCTTTTCTATGATTTTTGCGCTCACCGTAAAAACCCTTTTCTATGATTTTTCTACTCACCGTAAAAACCCTTTTCTATGATTTTTCTGCTCACCGTAAAAACCCTTTTCTATGATTTTTCTGCTCACCGTAAAAACCCTTTTCTATGATTTTTGCCCTCAACGTAAAAACCCTTTTCTATGATTTTTGGGCTCACTGTAAAAACCCTTTTCTATGATTTTTGGGCTCACTGTAAAAACCCTTTTCTATGATTTTTGGGCTCACCGTAAAAACCCTTTTCTATGATTTTTGCCCTCAACGTAAAAACCCTTTTCTATGATTTTTGGGCTCTCCGTAAAAACCCTTTTCTATGATTTTTGCGCTCAGCGTAAAAACCCTTTTCTATGATTTTTGCGCTCAGCGTAAAAACCCTTTTCTATGATTTTTGCGCTCACCGTAAAAACCCTTTTCTATGATTTTTGCGCTCACCGTAAAAACCCTTTTCTATGATTTTTGCGCTCACCGTAAAAACCCTTTTCTATGATTTTTGCGCTCACCGTAAAAACCCTTTTCTATGATTTTTCTACTCACCGTAAAAACCCTTTTCTATGATTTTTCTGCTCTCCGTAAAAACCCTTTTCTATGATTTTTGCGCTCACCGTAAAAACCCTTTTCTAGGATTTTTGCGTTCACCGTAAAAACCCTTTTCTATGATTTTTGCGCTCACCGTAAAAACCCTTTTCTATATTTGCGCTCACCGTAAAAACCCTTTTCTATGATATTTGCGCTCACCGTAATAATCCTTTTCTATGATTTTTGCGCTCACCGTAATAATCCTTTTCTATGATTTTTGCGCTCACCGTAAAAACCCTTTTCTTTGATTTTTGGGCTCACCGTAAAAACCCTTTTCTTTGATTTTTGGGCTCACCGTAAAAACCCTTTTCTATGATTTTTGCGCTCACCGTAAAAACCCTTTTCTATGATTTTTCTGCTCACCGTAAAAACCCTTTTCTATGATTTTTCTGCTCACCGTAAAAACCCTTTTCTATGATTTTTGCCCTCACCGTAAAAACCCTTTTCTATGATTTTTGCCCTCACCGTAAAAACCCTTTTCTATGATTTTTGCCCTCACCATAAAAACCCTTTTCTATGATTTTTGCCCTCACCGTAAAAACCCTTTTCTATGATTTTTGCCCTCAACGTAAAAACCCTTTTCTATGATTTTTGGGCTCACTGTAAAAACCCTTTTCTATGATTTATATATATATACATACACACACACAAACACATATATACAAATGTATATATATAAAATTTTTTAATTTGAACAAAAAATTGCGCAAAACGCGCCATTCGCACGTTTCTATTCTTTTCTAAGGGAATAAAAACGTGCAAATTTGCCCAATTTGAACCACAAAGGTAGCTCCAACACTTTTTTGAGCTTCAGGCGACTTGAAGTGGAGATGTGAACCATCTCCATAGAGTAATATTCATTTTTTTCCCCCTGAGTATTTTTAAGCTTCGAGCTACAAAACGTTTTAGGTGTGAATGGGGCCTTAAGGTGACTTTGGTCCCTCCAGGCCATCCTTCCCTTTGGTCGCTGACCCTCACCCACTGGCTGGGTGTTGGGAGAGCCCAAGGCCTGACCCTCTTACCTTTAGTCGTAACTATGCCGGAGTAGCAACATGTCTGATTCTAGATGCAGAGGGGACAGTCCCACTACACTGAGTGCCCCCAAGTTCACTAATGGTTCAAGGGCTGCTTATTGATGGTGTCACCATCTGCAGCCATGTTGTCTTCTAATGCGAGTCTCTCTGCCCCTTGGAGTCCTTCATAGCTCCATTGGATGTCGTTGGGTCTTCTGTCCTCCTCATGCAAGACCTTGTGACCCAGATGACCCCGTTGTTTCCAGATTCTGATCACAGGGGCCACAAATGCGCTATAGCGCCCCCACCTGCAGATCCTGTTCTCTGATCTACCCATGGCCATAGCAGCTTCGGAGCCATCAGCTGCAGAGACTCTGTCCAGTACGGATAAGCCGACCCCCGAGGAGCCGCAGCCCACCACTATTACCGCCCGCTGGGCAGAAAATCACCTTTATATTGTGATCTCTTCTCTACGGCCTCGTCGTCGTCATTCTCCTCCCGGAAACGCTTCTTCTGAGCCTTCTTCTGCAGGAAGCAAAAAAGAGAAACATTATTTTACAATGTAGGCAACAAGTTATGGAACAACAAATTACATTTTTTTTTTCAGGCAAATGTTATATTTTAACCATTTCCCGTCTGGCCCATGTATATAAACGGCCGGACGGGAGCAGTGCAGGGGCGGGTGGCCGTTTATAAACATCCTCCCCGCCTGTGCACGCTCCCTGGGAGCACGTGGCACCGCGAACCGGTGCCTGCTGTGTCCTCCAGACACAGTAGAACACCGATCTTTGTACGGGACCTCTGTGTGAGGTCCCGGTCATGTGATCACTGAAGATGGCCGCCGGCCTACCACGTGGCCTGCGCGGCGTGACGTCACCAACCGGGCTCCTCGCTAACGCGTTTTGTGCCCGTGCACGTTATCACATGGCAGGCCGCACAGCCATCTTAACTATTGTCCAACTAATGTGAGTGCTATTTTACCTGAATATATTTTGATTTTTTTTTCAATAAAACGTACTACACTATTAGTATTTTTTGCTTGGGCTCGGTTTATTGCGAGCCCCGCCCCCTTTAAGGTGGATGTGGATTCTTTTCCTGCTCCATGCCTATTACTGAGAGTGATCCCCCTGCTGGTTGAATCTGACACCTGTAACCTGGAGAGTGATCCCCCTGCTGGTTGAATCTGACACCTGTAACCTGGAGAGTGATCCCCCTGCTGGTTGAATCTGACACCTGTAACCTGGAGAGTGATCCCCCTGCTGGTTGAATCGGACACCTGTAACCTGGAGAGTGATCCCCCTGCTGGTTGAATCTGACACCTGTAACCTGGAGAGTGATCCCCCTGCTGGCTGAATCTGACACCTGTAACCTGGAGAGTGATCCCCCTGCTTGTTGAATCTGACACCTGTAACCTGGAGAGTGATCCCCCTGCTGGTTGAATCTGACACCTGTAACCTGGAGAGTGATCCCCCTGCTGGTTGAATCTGACACCTGTAACCTGGAGAGTGATCCCCCTGCTGGTTGAATCTGACACCTGTAACCTGGAGAGTGATCCCCCTGCTGGTTGAATCTGACACCTGTAACCTGGAGAGTGATCCCCCTGCTGGTTGAATCGGACACCTGTAACCTGGAGAGTGATCCCCCTGCTGGTTGAATCTGACACCTGTAACCTGGAGAGTGATCCCCCTGCTGGTTGAATCTGACACCTGTAACCTGGAGAGTGATCCCCCTGCTGGTTGAATCTGACACCTGTAACCTGGAGAGTGATCCCCCTGCTGGTTGAATCGGACACCTGTAACCTGGAGAGTGATCCCCCTGCTGGTTGAATCTGACACCTGTAACCTGGAGAGTGATCCCCCTGCTGGATGGATGAGTGCTCCTGATCCCTGGAGAGTGATGACCATTTGATTTCCTGTCTTTCTGTTGGTTTGCCAGACGATCCTTTGATTCTCACTTTTCCCCCCCTTTTTTTTTTTTTAGCTTTTTTCCCCCTCTTTGTTTACCTGGTGATCTGGCCAGTAACACACCTCCTGTATTACAGCGCCCCCATTCTGGATGAAGGAGCACGGGAGGCACAGCAGACAGCAGCACTGAGGGTCTGGTGTAAGGGGAGTGTTGGATGTACTAGCAGATTTAAATACACTAACAAACTGAAGCCAAACCTCAGCTCACACTTTATAAGCAGTTACAGCAAGCAGGTTTTTTTTTTTTCTTAACTTTTGGGATAAAGTTAATTAATAAATAAAAAATGATCATTGTAAGCACCCCTGCCAGTGGTAAATGGTTTGTCTCATCCCTCTAACTGCTGGAGAGCTTGTTCTTTTGAAAAACAACAGACGTACTGGCTGGATCAGATGAAAATAAAAAACAGAAAAAAAAGAGAAAAGAAAGAAAAAAAGAGAAAAGAAAGAAAAAAAGAGAAAAGAAAGAAAAAAAGAAAAGAAAAAAAAAAAGGAAAAGAAAGAATAAAAAAAGAAGAAAAAAAAAGAGAAAAGAAAGAAGAAAAAAAACAAAACACAGATAAAAGAAAACTAATGCAGCCGTCTCATCTAAGAATTGGTAAGCTACATAATATTAAATGTTTGTTTTTGGGTTTAATACCGCTTTAACGTCTTGGCACCGGCAGTATGCATATCATGAGACCGCCGTGATGGCCAATCACAGCCGTCACATGACCTGATTGGCTTTTAGAACCCTTAAACGGCTGGGAGGCGAATGGCGACAAAGGGTTAAAGTAGAATTTCAGGCTAATCTTAAAAACACCCCCCCCCCTCCTTTTAACACCTATACTAACCTGTGTGGGGGGGGAGTAAAGGAGTACCTATTTACCAGCCGTTCTGCTCCAGTCATGTGATCCCGTGTCAGCCAGCGGCGCCTGCAGGGGAGGCGCTGTGACAATGCCTGAGCGGTGAAATTGCCCATAGGCTTTAATAGCTCATTTGTTGTCGCCACTCCCTCCTCTCCCCTGCAGCTGGTGCCGACTGACACAGGGAAGCCGATCACATGACCAGAGCGGAGCAAAAAAAAAAAATCAAAACATGTCATAATTACTTGCTCTGTGTAATGGTTTAGCACAGAGCACCCCCAGTACTCTTCCCGGGTCCTCCGCTGGCGCTCCTCCCTCCCTGCTGAGTGCCCCCATATCAAGCTTTTACATAATGCGGAGGCAGGAGCGGACTGACCATTCGAGCACTCGGACATTGACCAAGGGCCCGGGGTCAGTAGGGGGCTCCATGAAATGCCCCGGTACCTTTTAGGTAGGCTTTTTTTTTTGAGTGTGGGCAAGGACATAAGGGCCCCATGACCCCCTATTGCCCGGGGGCCCCATGAGTTGTCAGTCTAATCCGGAGGATTAACCCCTTAGGTTCCACAGTGAGTATAACCAGCATGCTTTGCTGCATCTACAGACTGATTGTACTGTTGGGGGTTTAGGAACACGAAGTGTAACAAATATGCAAAAAACTAAATTTAAAAAAAAAAAAAAAGGGGGGGGGGCAAATACTTTTTCACAGCACTGTAGCCACTCCATACAGTATATACGGAGAAGAATACAGATCATCTGTAGAACATTCCGGACCACTAATGGCAGAACACGGATATAAGGGGAAGACATTCCTGATAGCAGCAACGAGGAGGAGAATTGTCAAGGTAGTGATCCTCCCGAGCGCCATCCTTTGTATTCCTATAATTGCAAATTACCGCCACTCAACAAAAAGCGTTCTGCAGAACAATGGCGCGCGTCAAACCCAAGCGATCTTTATTTACGGAAGCGTGTCAGCTGAGAAAACTATTTATTACACTCTAGGTACTTCTTAAGGTAAACATGAAATATTATGAATATATGTGCAGCACTTCACCAAGCTGGCTTGCTGCCTGTGAACGGATCAGGGTGGATAAAAATCGAGGATTTAAAAATTTTTTTTAAAAAAATTATAAAAAAAAAAAAAAAAATCTGATTTTTTAAAATTTAAATCAGATTTTTTTGATTTTCATCAGAAACAATTGAGTACTGTACGTGATACTTTTTTTTATTTGCACTAACATACAGTTGCAAGAAAAAGTATGTGAACCCCTTGGAATTACGTGGAGTTTTGCATGAATTGGGCATAAAATGTGCTCTGAAGGTCATCTAAGTCACAACAATAGAAGAACACAGTCTGCTGAACATAATACTACACAAACATTAGATGTTACCATGGTTTCATTGCACATAACATGTAAACATTCACAGTGCAGGGAGGAAAAAGTATGTGAGGCCCTAACTTAATGACGTCTCCCAGAGCTAATTGGAGCCAGGAGTGAGCCAACCTTGACTCCAATCAGTGTGATGATATTAGATGTGTTGCTGACACCTGTTTTGGGTTTACTGGTTTCAAGAAGCACTGTCTGATGTGAACCATGCCTCACAGAAAAGAGCTCTCACAAGACCTACCATCAAGAATTGTTGACTTGCATGAAGCTGGAAAGGGTTACAAAAGTATCTCCTTGAGCCTTGATGCTCCTGTGTCCACGGTAAGACAGACTGTCTACAAATGGAGAAAGTTTAGCACTGTTGCTACTCTCCCTAGGCGTGGTCGTCCTGTAAAAATGACTGCAAGAGCACAGCGCAGAATGCTGCATGAGGTAAAGAAGAATCCCAGAGTGTCAGCTAAAGACCTACAGAAATCTCTGGCACATGCTAACATTTTTGTTGACACATCTACAATAAGGAAAACATTAAACAAGAATGGAGTACATGGGAGGACACCACGGAGGAAGCCATTGCTGTCCAAAAAGAAGATTGCAGCACGTTTGAAGTTTACAAAAGAGCACCTGGATGTTCCACAGCACTACTGGCAGAATATACTGTGGACAGATGAAACCAAGATTGAGTTGTTTGGGAAGAACACACAACACTATGTGTGGAGAAAAAAAGGCACAGCACACCAACATCAAAACCTCATCCCCACTGTGAAACATGGCGGAGGGAGCATCATGGTTTGGGGCTGCTTTGATGCCTCAGGGCTGGACGGATTGTTGTCATTGATGGGAAAATTAATTCCAGAGTTTATCAAGACATTTTGCAGGAAAACGTACGACCATCTGTCCGCCAACTGAAGCTCCGCAGAGGATGGGTGATGCAACAGGACAATGACCCAAAGCATACAAGTCATTCAACAGCACAGAATACGCCTTCTGGAATGGCCCAGTCAGAGTCCTGACCTCAACCCGATTGAAATGCTGTGGCATGACCTTAAGAGAGCGATTCACACCAGACATCCCAAGAATATTGCTACACTGAAACAGTTTTGTGAAGAGGAGTGGTCCAAAATGACTCCAGATCGTTGTGCAGGTCTGATCTGCAACTACAGGAAACGTTTGGTTGAAGTTATTGCCTCCAAAGGAGGGTCAACCAGTTATTAAGTCCAAAGGTTCACATACTTTTTCCTCCCTGCACTGTGAATGTTTACATGTTATGTGCAATTAAACCATGGCAACATCTAATGTTTGTGTAGTATTATGTTCAGCAGACTGTGTTCTTCTATTGTTGTGACTTAGATGACGTTCAGAGCACATTTTATGCCCAATTCATGCAAAACTCAACGTAATCCCAAGGGGTTCACATACTTTTGCTTGCAACTGTACAATTTTGAGGACAAGCCTTCGGAGAGTGTCCCCTTCTTCGAGGTCCAAGCAGTACTATGATTTGCATCAAATTTATTTTAACCACTTCCCATCCGGCCCATGTGCATAAACGGCCGGACGGGAGCAGTGCAGGAGTGGGTGGCCATTTATAATTGTCCTCCTGCATTTCCTGCCTGTGCGCGGCACCGCAAACTGGTGCCCGCTGTATCCTCCGGAACACCGACTGCTGTACAGGACCCTCTGTGTGAGGTACCCATCATGTAATCACTGATTGGCTGATCAGTGATCACATGAATAGTAGTAAGCAAGATGTCACTTCCTGACATCATTGCTTACTATGTGTGAAATCTGTGAATGATCACAGAGGTCACATGGTACAGGGTCATTCACAACAGCCTTGTACCATGTGACAAGCTGTGACCAATCACAGCTCTCACAGTATTTCTCAATGGCTGCAAGAATGCAGACAGAGAGAAGGAGAAATGATTGTTTTTACAGCCTTTATGGGTGTAAAAGTAATCAGTGTGAACAAAAAAAAAATCTTCACCCCCACAAGTAGTACAGTGTCACCATAGTGTCCGGACTGGAAGGGGGGGTGAAAGTGTCCGGACTGGAAGGGGGGGTGAAAGTGTCCGGACTGGAAGGGGTCTAAAAAAAAATGCTAAAAAATTCATATGGGTACAGTGTTGCATTAACGCGCAATTGTCATTCAAAGTGTGATAGCGCTGAAAGCTGAAAATTGGCCTGGGGGGAAAGTGTCCGGACTGGAAGGGGGGAAAGTGTCTGGACTGGAAGGGGGGTGAAAGTGTCCGGACTGGAAGGGGGGTGAAAGTGTCCGGACTGGAAGGGGGGGAAAGTGCTCGGACTGGAAGGGGGGGAAAGTGCCCGGACTGGAAGGGGGGGAAAGTGCCCGGACTGGAAGGGGGGGAAAGTGCCCGGACTGGAAGGGGGTGAAAGTGCCCGGACTGGAAGGGGGGGAAAGTGTCCGGACTGGAAGGGGGGGAAAGTGTCCGGACTGGAAGGGGGTGAAAGTGTCCGGACTGGAAGTGGTTAATAAAGTGCTTTTTGGAGTAAAAATCTGTCAAAAGATAATTTTCTATTGACGATACATTATTTATTTAGTTTTTTATGATATGAGATGGATCTCAGCCGTGTAGCAGGAAGCGCTATATTCCTCAATATTTAAATTTTTTGGTGAACTCATTCGATGAATCGGAGCTCCGCCAGCCGAGATCACACGCAGCGCAGACACATCACACCATGTCACAGTAACCAAGAGAGAAAAAACATAAAACCAAAGAATGTGAGCCGTTCTCCAGCTCGGTGTGATGATCCTGAAGTCAGTTGTGATGTCGCTGCTTTACTAACCTGACAGCTTATTATTCTAAAAAAAGAAACCTTCATTTGGTTTGCAAACATTAAAGATTCGAACTACCAGCGAGAACGAGTCGGATTACATTTAACCCCTCGCCTGCCGGGCACAGTCCCCCCTTCCTGCCTACCAGACACTTCTACCCCCTTCCTGCCCACCGGGCACTTCTGCCCCCTTCCTGCCTAACGGGCACTTCTGCCCCCTTCCTGCCCACCGGGCACTTCTACCCCCTTTCTGCCTACCGGGCACTGTCACCCCCTTCCTGCCTACCGGGCACTTCTACCCCCTTCCCGCCTACAGGGCACTTCTACGCCCTTCCCGCCCACCAGGCACTTCTACGCCCTTCCCGCCCACCGGGCACTTCTACGCCCTTCCCGCCCACCGGGCACTTCTACGCCCTTCCCGCCCACCGGGCACTTCTACGCCCTTCCCGCCCACCGGGCACTTCTACGCCCTTTCTGCCTACCGGGCACTTCTACCCCCTTCCCGCCTACCGGGCACTTCTACCCCCTTCCCGCCTACCGGGCTCTTCTACCCCCTTCCCGCCTACAGGGCTCTTCTACCCCCTTCCCGCCTACAGGGCACTTCTACCCCCTTCCCGCCTACAGGGCACTTCTACCCCCTTCCCGCCTACAGGGCACTTCTACCCCCTTCCCGCCTACAGGGCACTTCTACCCCCTTCCCGCCTACAGGGCACTTCTACCCCCTTCCCGCCTACAGGGCACTTCTACCCCCTTCCCGCCTACAGGGCACTTCTACCCCCTTCCCGCCTACAGGGCACTTCTACCCCCTTCCCGCCTACAGGGCACTTCTACCCCCTTCCCGCCTACAGGGCACTTCTACCCCCTTCCCGCCTACAGGGCACTTCTACCCCCTTCCCGCCCACCGGGCACTTCTACCCCCTTCCCGCCCACCGGGCACTTCTACCCCCTTCCCGCCCACCGGGCACTTCTACCCCCTTCCCGCCCACCGGGCACTTCTACCCCCTTCCCGCCCACCGGGCACTTCTACCCCCTTCCCGCCTACCGGGCACTTCTACCCCCTTCCCGCCTACCGGGCACTTCTACCCCCTTCCCGCCTACCGGGCACTTCTACCCCCTTCCCGCCTACAGGGCACTTCTACCCCCTTCCCGCCTACAGGGCACTTCTACCTCCTTCCCGCCTACAGGGCACTTCTACCTCCTTCCCGCCCACCGGCACTTCTACCCCCTTCCCGCCTACCGGACACTGTCACCCCCTTCCCGCCTTCCGGGCACTTCTACCCCCCTCCTGCCTACCGGACACTTCTACCCCATTCCTGCCTACCGGGCACTTCTACCCCCTTCCTGCCTTCCGGGCACTTCTACCCCCTTCCTGCTTTCCGGGCACTGTCACCCCATTCCTGCCTACCGGGCACTTCTACCCCCTTCCTGCCTCCCGGGCACTTCTACCCCCTTCCTGCCTACAGGGCACTTCTACCCCCTTCCTGCCTACCGGGACACTTCTACCCCCTTCCTGCCTACCGGGACACTTCTACCCCCTTCCTGCCTACCGGGACACTTCTACCCCCTTCCTGCCTACCGGGACACTTCTACCCCCTTCCTGCCTACCGGGACACTTCTACCCCCTTCCTGCCTACCGGGCACTTCTACCCCCTTCCTGCCTACAGGGCACTTCTACCCCCTTCCTGCCTACAGGGCACTTCTACCCCCTTCCCGCCTACAGGGCACTTCTACCAACTTCCCGCCTACAGGGCACTTCTACCCCCTTCCCGCCTACCGGGCACTGTCACCCCCTTCCCGCCTTCCGGGCACTTCTACCCCCTTTCTGCCTTCCGGGCACTTCTACCCCCTTTCTGCCTTCCGGGCACTGTCACCCCATTCCTGCCTTCCGGGCACTTCTACCCTCTTCCCGCCTACCGGGCACCTCTACCCCTTCCCGCCTACCGGGCACCTCTACCCCCTTCCTGCCTTCCGGGCACTTCTACCCCATTCCTGCCTTCCGGGCACTTCTACCCCCTTTCTGCCTTCCGGGCACTTCTACCCCCTTTCTGCCTTCCGGGCACTGTCACCCCATTCCTGCCTTCCGGGCACTTCTACCCTCTTCCTGCCTACCGGGCACTTCTACCCCCTTCCTGCCTACAGGGCACTTCTACCCCCTTCCTGCCTACAGGGCACTTCTACCCCCTTCCCGCCTACAGGGCACTTCTACCAACTTCCCGCCTACAGGGCACTTCTACCCCCTTCCTGCCTACCGGGCACTGTCACCCCCTTCCCGCCTTCCGGGCACCTCTACCCCTTCCCGCCTACCGGGCACCTCTACCCCTTCCGCCTACCGGGCACCTCTACCCCCTTCCTGCCTTCCGGGCACTTCTACCCCATTCCTGCCTTCCGGGCACTTCTACCCCCTTTCTGCCTTCCGGGCCACTTCTACCCCCTTTCTGCCTTCCGGGCACTGTCACCCCATTCCTGCCTTCCGGGCACTTCTACCCTCTTCCTGCCTACCGGGCACTTCTACCCCCTTCCTGCCTACAGGGCACTTCTACCCCTTCCTGCCTACAGGGCACTTCTACCCCCTTCCTGCCTACCGGGCACTTCTACCCCCTTCCTGCCTACAGGGCACTTCTACCCCCTTCCTGCCTACAGGACACTTCTACCCCCTTCCTGCCTACAGGACACTTCTACCCCCTTCCTGCCTACAGGACACTTCTACCCCCTTCCTGCCTACAGGGCACTTCTACCCCCTTCCCGCCTACAGGGCACTTCTACCAACTTCCCGCCTACAGGGCACTTCTACCCCCTTCCCGCCTACCGGGCACTGTCACCCCCTTCCCGCCTTCCGGGCACCTCTACCCCTTCCCGCCTACCGGGCACCTCTACCCTTCCCGCCTACCGGGCACCTCTACCCCCTTCCTGCCTTCCGGGCACTTCTACCCCATTCCTGCCTTCCGGGCACTTCTACCCCCTTTCTGCCTTCCGGGCACTTCTACCCCCTTTCTGCCTTCCGGGCACTGTCACCCCATTCCTGCCTTCCGGGCACTTCTACCCTCTTCCTGCCTACCGGGCACTTCTACCCCCTTCCTGCCTACAGGGCACTTCTACCCCTTCCTGCCTACAGGGCACTTCTACCCCCTTCCTGCCTACCGGGCACTTCTACCCCCTTCCTGCCTACAGGGCACTTCTACCCCCTTCCTGCCTACAGGACACTTCTACCCCCTTCCTGCCTACAGGACACTTCTACCCCCTTCCTGCCTACAGGACACTTCTACCCCCTTCCTGCCTACAGGGCACTTCTACCCCCTTCCCGCCTACAGGGCACTTCTACCAACTTCCCGCCTACAGGGCACTTCTACCCCCTTCCCGCCTACCGGGCACTGTCACCCCCCTTCCCGCCTTCCGGGCACCTCTACCCCTTCCCGCCTACCGGGCACCTCTACCCCTTCCCGCCTACCGGGCACCTCTACCCCCTTCCTGCCTTCCGGGCACTTCTACCCCATTCCTGCCTTCCGGGCACTTCTACCCCCTTTCTGCCTTCCGGGCACTTCTACCCCCTTTCTGCCTTCCGGGCACTGTCACCCCATTCCTGCCTTCCGGGCACTTCTACCCTCTTCCTGCCTACGGGCACTTCTACCCCCTTCCTGCCTACAGGGCACTTCTACCCCCTTCCTGCCTACCGGGCACTTCTACCCTCTTCCTGCCTACCGGGCACTTCTACCCTCTTCCTGCCTACCGGGCACTTCTACCCCCTTCCTGCCTACAGGGCACTTCTACCCCCTTCCTGCCTACAGGACACTTCTACCCCCTTCCTGCCTACAGGGCACTTCTACCCCCTTCCTGCCTACAGGGCACTTCTACCCCCTTCCTGCCTACAGGGCACTTCTACCAACACATTCTTTGGTTTTATGTTTTTTCTCTCTTGGTTACTGTGACATGGTGTGATGTGTCTGCGCTGCGTGTGATCTCGGCTGGCGGAGCTCCGATTCATCGAATGAGTTCACCAAAAAATTTAAATATTGAGGAATATAGCGCCTCCTGCTACACGGCTGAGATCCATCTCATATCATAAAAAACTAAATAAATAATGTATCGTCAATAGAAAATTATCTTTCGACAGATTTTTACTCCAAAAAGCACTTTATTAACCACTTCCAGTCCGGACACTTTCACCCCCCTTCCAGTCCGGGCACTGTCACCCCCTTCCTGCCTTCCGGGCACTTCTACCCTTTTCCTGCCTTCCGGGCACTGTCACCCCCGTCTTGCCCAGGCCAATTTTCAGCTTTCAGCACCGTCGCATTTAGAATGACAGTTGCGCGGTCATGCAACATTGTACCCATAGGGAATTTTTATCAATTTTTTCACACAAACAGAGCTTCCTTTTGGTGGTATGTACTCACTGCTGGGGGTTTTATTTTTTGCACTATAAACAAAAAAAGAGCAAGAAATTTGAAAAAAAAAAAAAAGTTTTTCTTTGTTTCGATTATAAAATTTTGCAAACAGGTAATTTTTCTCCTTCACTGATGTGCGTTGATGAGGCGGCACTGATGGGCACTGTAGGGCGGCACTGATGGGCTGCTGCTGATAGTCGGCACTGATGGCACTGACTGGTAGCACGTCTGAGCTCCACTGATGGGCACTGGTGGGTGGCACTGCTGGGAACTGAAGAGCACAGGTGGGTGGCACTGCTGGGAACTGATGGGCACAGGTGGGTGGCACTGTTGGGAACTGATGGGCACAGGTGGGTGGCACTGCTGGGAACTGATGGGCACAGGTGGGTGGCACTGTTGGGAACTGATGGGCACAGGTGGGTGGCACTGTTGGGAACTGATGGGCACAGGTGGGTGGCACTGCTGGGCACAGGTGGGTGGCACTGCTGGGAACTGATGGGCACAGGTGGGTGGCACTGTTGGGAACTGATGGGCACAGGTGGGTGGCACTGCTGGGCACAGGTGGGTGGCACTGCTGGGAACTGATGGGCACAGGTGGGTGGCACTGTTGGGAACTGATGGGCACAGGTGGGTGGCACTGCTGGGCACAGGTGGGTGGCACTGCTGGGAACTGATGGGCACAGGTGGGTGGCACTGATGATCGATGCCGATCCCTCCTCTGACAACTGCCGGTCCTTGGCATTACTTTCCTCGCACTCTGACAGCGTGAGGAAAGTGCAGCCGATAACCAGCAATTGCATTTCCCGGTGATCTGCTGTGTCATTGGACACGGCTGATCATGTGGTAGAAGGCCGCTGTGATTGGCCTTTTACCACATCATGGAGATCCCCGGGTGGGCGCAGGAGAGCGTGTTCTGGGAGGACGTCATATGACACCCTCAAAGAACTGGCCGGCCGCAGTGAAGCTGTCATTCAGCTATCTGCAGTCAGCAAGTGGTTAAAGAGCACCTGTCATGTTAGATCCATCATGGCAGCGCCTGTTAGTGGGCATCCACTTACCTTCTGCCGCCATGTCCCTCACCTTGTTGTGTCCCTGCCGCATCACCAGCCGTCCCATTAAAGTGAATGGGGCTGTCGGTGAGTCAACAGCGGGTCAGAGGAGGAGCCGCGGCGGGACGACAGCTGCTCTTTACAAACTATGAATTAAATTGAGCCTTTTCACTAGTGATTTAAATTAAATCCACCCTGGGACGGACTAGCAGGACATCGAATTACCCACGCGGCTGGATACATCCTGTGTGTGGGACACCCTCCCCATTCTGCCATCAGATAAGGACCAGCATGCATCTGTAGTTAGAGGCAGCGCTGGGCTTTCCAATAAAGAGTCTTGGAAGGATTCTGTGTTGCTTATTTAGTAAAATCGCAACTTTATACAATAAAAAAAATACATATATATATATTTTATTTATTTCAGGTACTTATATAGCACCGTCAATTTACTCCGCGCTTTACATATATATTGTACATTCACATCAGTCCCCGCCCCCGAGGAGCGTACAATCTAAGGTCCCTAACTCACATTCATACATACATATTTTAATTCAATTTTTAAACTTTTTTTCTTGTTTTAACATTTTTTTAAAAATATATTTTCGGAGTCGTTCAGTGTCACCACACCATAGTAACACTGCACTACCCTGGTGGGGTGATCAGGGATTTTTTCTTTTCACACTTTGATTTTGGTTACAATAATGATCATTGTAACAGCAATGCTTTGAACCGTCATGAATGAGTTTCATTCAAGACAGCAATGATTACTTGTGATCTGTGATTGGCTACAGACAATTACATGGTACAGGGCGCTGTGACTGGCCCTGGTACCATATGATAGCTGTGGGTCAATCATAGCTGTGGGTCAATCATAGCTGGGGGTCAATCACAGCATCACTGAATAGAAAGCGCAGCTGTTATGAATAAGATTCATCCAAAACCACTTTCTTGACATTTTGATCGCAAGGCGATCACATGACCCTTGGGCCATTTAAAGAGGCCTGATACTAGGACCTGCAACCCGCGGTTGTCCAGCTGCGCACCCCTAACCCGAAGCAGGTTGGATCACGTACATGTACGCCAGGGCTTATAATGTCAAGTCCTGCGCTACTAGCCAGGCCTTAAGAGTTACTCACCACCAACAAACACACACAGAGACACCTGTACACACACACACAGACGTACATATACACACAGAAACATGTATGCACAGAGACAGTGCGCACACAGGCACGTACAGACACGCATACACACAGATACATGTACATACACAGAAATACACACGCACAAACAAATGTACATACACACATACATGTACATACACACAGACACATACATGTACATACACACAGGCACACAAACACACACACATGTACATACACACACAAACACTGTTAAGTGCTCTCTCCTCTCCCCTGAAGCCACCACCAGCTGACATAGAGGATCATGTGACCAGAGTGAGCTGAAATTAGGTAGACACACACACCCTATAAAAAGTTGCAGTACTTCGTTGTTCACTCACAGAGCCGGGTACTGCACTCTAGGGGGAGGCAGAGAGCACAGCACACACGCCTTCCTTTGCTTTCACTGCGCTCAGCTATTGAGCAGCCCGACGGCTCCCAGTGCCAATGACAGATCCGGCCTGAGCCTGCTCAGCAAGACGGCCCTGGGGGACACACTCGCCCCCACCATAATTTCCACTCGCCATTGGCGAGCGGAAATTTCAAGGCCTGATATACGCGATCCAGTTTGCAGTGTGCCACCCATCCGCAGTAAATGTACTGTGGGCGGGCGGGCAAGTGGATATGAAAGGATTGACTTATAAACTCCGAACATTATAAATTCTCAAATAAAAAACACTCTAGTTTGCCTTTGAAAAAGATTAAAGATGCAAACTTACGGTGCGAAGTCCGACTTCTTTCATTAGATCCGCCATCTCCTCATCCACACCTGTAAACATGAACACAGACTATGAGCACATTGTCCTTGACCAGACCACCGCCCTCCTCTATTAGCTGGGTACTATTGGAATGTGTTAAACCATATTTATGAAATTGTTCAAGTGTGGGGAAGAGTCAAAAATTATATTGCATGAATACATTTATTACACAAGTGTCTATACCAGCTGTTCCCAACAAGGGTTCCGTTGAACCTTAGGGTTCTTCTAGAGGTTGTTAGGGGTTCCTTGAGCTGTAAGCTGATTGACCTCCCATCTGATGGTGCCTGCATACTTCCAGGGCCAATGCTACTTGGCAAAGCCACCAGCAAGACATCAATGATCACCATTCTTCCCAATGACCACCACCATTCTTCCCAATGACCACCACCATTCTTCCCAATGGCCACCACCATTCTTCCCAATGGCCACCACCAATAGAAGAGACATTTTCACCACTGTCCCCCAAATGATCCCTTTTAGTAGGAGGTTCCCAAAGACCTGAAAAATTATTTCAAAGGTTGCCCCTTGGGTATAACGTTTGAGAAAGAATGTTCTATGCCAGGGGTACCGAATTAAAATTCATGGAGGTCAAGTCAGGATAAGATTCTTCCAACAGAGGTCCGGATCGCAAGTTTGTGCCATAATTCAGATCCTTCACATCACAACCCCCGGCTCCTCTTAGGTTCACATCTCTGTGGCTGGAGAACGGTCGTGAAATTGAACATTTTCCCAACCCGCAGAAAAATGTGCTGGACTTCATCAGATGTGCGGGGGTGCCATTAATTTCTATTTCCATCACAGTTCCCACCCTTTCACATCAAAATTCCTCATATTACTGTCCTCAGCCCCCCCCCCCCCCCCATAACTGTTCTCTGCTCTGCTAGAATTGTCTTCAGCCCCCCATTACTGCCCTACGTCCGTCCAGAATTGTCCTTAGCACCCCCATATTTTTCCTCAGCTACCACATATTTGTCCTCAGCCCCCCATTAATGTCCACAGAAGCCCATTACTGTCCTGAGCCCCCCTCAAATTACTGTCCTCAGCCCCCTCCCCTCACATTACTGTCCTCAGCCCCCCAATAATGTCCTCAGCCCCCCTTTAACATTACTGTCTGCAGCCCCCCCATCACATTAATGTCCTCAGCCCCCCCCTTACATTACAGCTCTTGGTCCCCCCTATAATTGTCCTTAGCCCCCCATTACTGTCCTCATCCCCCTATAATTATCCTCAGCCCCCCATTACTGTCCTAAGTCCATCCAGAATTGTCCTCAGCCCCCCCATATTTGTCCACAGCAGCCCATTAATATCCTGAGTCCCCCCTCACATTACTGTCCTGAGTCCCCCCTCACATTACTGTCCTGAGTCCCCCCTCACATTACTGTCCTGAGTCCTCCCTCACTGTCCTCAGCCCCCCATTACTGTCCTTAGCCCCCCCTTTAACATTAATGTCCGCAGCCCCCCCTTACATTACAGTTCTTGCCCCCCCATAATTGTCCTTAGCCCCCCATTACTGTCCTCATCCCCCCCTATAATTATCCTCAGCCCCCCATTACTGTCCTAAATCCCTCCAGAATTGTCCTCAGCCCCCCCATATTTGTCCACAGCAGCCCATTAATATCCTGAGTCCCCCCTCACATTACTGTCCTGAGTCCCCCCCTCACATTACTGTCCTGATTCTTGCCGTACTGTCCTCAGCCCCCCATTACAGTCCTCAGCCCCCCATTACTGTCCTCAGCCCCGCCCCCCTTACATTACAGTTCTTGGCCTCCCCTATAATTGTCCTTAGCCCCCCATTACTGTGCTCAGCCCGCCTAATAATTGTCCTCAGCAGAGACGAGCTTCTCCACAGCTGCATGGAGAAGTACAGGATCTGGTGGAGGATTTTTAGTCCTCCTCTCTGCTGCCCACTGCTGAGACAAAATGGAGGCAAGATGGCTCGGGGTGATGTGTGAAACGGCCTGGCGTGCTGGATTCGGCCCGCGGGCCTTACGTTTGACATGCGTTGTAACCTGATGATATACCGTCACTTTTTTCTCTAACAAAAACAGCAATCTTTATTTTTGTTTCAAGAAAAATGACCCAATTAAAGAAAAAAAAAGCGATGTAGGAGTTGAGGCCTCTGAGAGCTCTCTCTATCGGTGGACCATCGATGGTACCTGGAGATGAACTTTAATTTGGACATACAAAGCTAAAATGTCATTCTTCATCCGATTTGCCGAAATTGTAACAAATGAAGGGCAGACCGTCCGTCACAGCCAACTTCCTGCCGGCATCTAATGAGCTTCACGGACTGCGTGGGAGGCGGGGAGATCTGATCAAAGGGGCTTCTTCTAAAGAGATCAACGTAAGGAGGTCTGACTCCGCCATAGATAGACAGACTAATTGGTAATAATGGAACAGATGCAGACTAATGAATATTTTATCGCGTCGTGAAGAAAGCTGGAGAAGCGAATTGTTAATGACTTCCATACAAGTCTGGGGAGAGCCGGCATCCAGAAAGGAGAGGAACAGGAAATGTCAATGACGTCGTATCTGTCCCACACGGACCGGAGCCGAGGTTTCCCAATCATTGGGGAAGATCAGGACTATGGTAAGGTTGGCCAACCTGTGTTCTTCCTGAAAAAAATCGGGGGCATCTCATGGACTTGAAACATTCCTCGTACGTTGTATCTTGCTGGGTATACCAGCGTTCCTCAACCGTTTGTTTGTCACGGCACTTTTAAGGGGAGAAAGCGTCCGGACCGGAAGGGGGGGAAAGCGTCCGGACCGGAAGGGGGGAAAGCGTCCGGACCGGAAGGGGGGGAAAGCGTCCGGACCGGAAGGGGGGGAAAGCGTCCGGACCGGAAGGGGGGGAAAGCGTCCGGACCGGAAGGGGGGAAAGCGTCCGGACCGGAAGGGGGGGAAAGCGTCCGGACCGGAAGGGGGGGAAAGCGTCCGGACCGGAAGGGGGGGAAAGCGTCCGGACCGGAAGGGGGGAAAGCGTCCGGACCGGAAGGGGGGGAAAGCGTCCGGACCGGAAGGGGGGGAAAGCGTCCGGACCGGAAGGGGGGAAAGCGTCCGGACCGGAAGGGGGGGAAAGCGTCCGGACCGGAAGGGGGGGAAAGCGTCCGGACCGGAAGGGGGGGAAAGCGTCCGGACCGGAAGGGGGGGAAAGCGTTTGGACCGGAAGGGGGTGAAAGCGTTTGGACCGGAAGGGGGGGAAAGCGTCCGGACTGGAAGGGGGTGAAAGTGTCCGGACTGGAAGAGGTGAAAGTGTCCGGACTGGAAGGGGGTGAAAGTGTCCGGACTGGAAGGGGGGGAAAGTGTCCAGACTGGAAGGGGGTGAAAGTGTACGGACTGGAAGGGGGTGAAAGTGTACGGACTGGAAGGGGGTGAAAGTGTTCAGACTGGAAGGGGGTGAAAGTGTTCAGACTGGAAGGGGGTGAAAGTGTCCAGACTGGAAGGGGGTGAAAGTGTACGGACTGGAAGTGGTTAAGATATTACTAAAACCTGTAATAATGGAATGCAGAGGCAAATATTGAATATGATTAGAGTAGATACATTAATAGTGTCTTATAAATACATCCGAACCTTTGAGGGCGACCAGAATGCTGGCGCGGCCCACATTTGAGTTTTTCCACCCGATTAAAGGAAAGGTAATATGAGGGAACTGCACGAGTCTGCACAGCCGCCCTTTCTATATGTATTTGTGTTCTGACGGGGAATCCGGTTTTGACGTACCCACAGGAATGGTTGTTGGTTTTCTGGAGCTGCAATGGGGAAGTTGTGTAGACGATCTGTATGCAGATCACGCTGAGCCAATTTTCTGCTTTAATCAAACAGAACAACTAAGTCGCTATCACTAAATCCTCAAATTTATCCTTGGTTGTGATCCCGGGAAGATTCAGGGAGGTGCAAAAGTCAAACTCATTTTTTTGTCTAGAAGAAAAAGTTATTTGACTGGTGAGTATTGTCAATAGAAGATCTCTGGGTTTTAGGATTAGAAGGAAAGTTGAGAATATTTTGAGTGAATTAATTTTTTTCCTCTGTAGTGTTACAATGTATCTAAAGCCAAACCTTTGGTTTTTTTTGGCCGTTCCTCAGCTTCTCAGAAATTGAGGACCAGCCTAGATCGTAAAGCCTGGAGGCCTGGCCAGCCTAGTTCTGGGATCCTCCTCATTCATCCTGGTGTGGCACAGCACCGCTTAATCTCTTACAAGAGCAGACACCAGAAAAAGTCCCCAACTTGCCCAGTGCAACATCCTCTGCAACAAGACCACACAGACAATTGATCATAGCATTTTTTTTTTTTGACCGTTCCTCAGCTTCTCCAAAATGGAGGACTAGCCTAGATCTTAAAGCCTGTAGGCCTGGCCAGCCTAGTTCTGGGATCCTCCTCATTCATCCTGGTGTGGCACAGCACCACTACATCTCTTACAAGAGCAGATGCCAGACAAGGCCTCCAACTTGCCCAGTGCAACCCCCTCTGCAGCAAGACCACACAGAATCGATCATAGCATTTATTTTTGGCCGTTCCTCAGCTTCTCAGAAATGGAGGACCAGCCTAGATCTTAAAGCCTGTAGGCCTGGCCAGCCTAGATCTTAAAGCCTGTAGGCCTGGCCAGCCTAGATCTTAAAGCCTGTAGGCCTGGCCAGCCTAGATCTTAAAGCCTGTAGGCCTGGCCAGCCTAGATCTTAAAGCCTGTAGGCCTGGCCAGCCTAGATCTTAAAGCCTGTAGGCCTGGCCAGCCTAGATCTTAAAGCCTGTAGGCCTGGTCAGCCTAGATCTTAAAGCCTGTAGGCCTGGTCAGCCTAGATCTTAAAGCCTGTAGGCCTGGTCAGCCTAGATCTTAAAGCCTGTAGGCCTGGTCAGCCTAGATCTTAAAGCCTGTAGGCCTGGTCAGCCTAGATCTTAAAGCCTGTAGGCCTGGCCAGCCTAGTTCTGGGATCCTCCTCATTCATCCTGGTGTGGCACAGCACTGCTTAATCTCTTACAAGAGCAGACACCAGAAAAAGTCCCCAACTTGCCCAGTGCAACATCCTCTGCAACAAGACCACACAGACAATTGATCATAGCATTTTGTTTTTACCGTTCCTCAGCTTCTCCAAAATGGAGGACCAGCCTAGATCTTAAAGCCTGTAGGCCTGGCCAGCCTAGTTCTGGGATTCTCCCCATTCATCCTGGTGTGGCACAGCACCGCTATATCTTTTACAAGCATAGAAGCCAGAGACAAGGTCTTCCACTTGCCCAGTGCAACATCCTCTGCAGCAAGACCACCCAATCAATCATAGCATGACCACATACACTCACCACCCAATTTATTCGTTCCACCTTGCTAGTACTAGATTGGACCCCTTTTTGCTTTCACTCTTCGTGGCATAGATTCCACAAGGTGTTGGAAACGTTCCTCACAGATTTTGGTCCATATTAACATGATAGCGTCACACAGTTGCTGCAGATTTGTCGGCTTCACATCCATGATGCGAATCTCCCATTCCACCACATCCCAAAGGTGCTCTATTGGATGGAGATCTGGTGACTGTGAAGGCCATTGGAGTCCAGTGACCTCATTGTCATGTTCAAGAAACCAGTTGGAGATGATCTGAACTTTGTGACATGGAGCATTATCCTGCTGGAAGGAGCCATCAGAAGATGGAGACACTGGAGTCATAAAGGGATGGACATGGTCAGAAACAAGACTCAGGTAGGCCGTGGAGTTTAAACGATGCTCAATTGTTACTAAGGGGCCCAAAGTGTGAAAAGAATACCACCCCCACACCATGATACCACCAGCCTGAACCGTTTATACAACGTAGGATGGATCCATGCCATCATGTTGTTTACACCAAAATTCTGACCCCACCATCTGAATCTCATGGTTGAAATTGAGACCCATCAGAGCAGGCAACATTTTAAAATCTTCTATTGTCCAATTTTGGTGATCCTGTGTGAATTGCAGCCTCCATTTCCTGTTCTTAGCTGACAGGAGTGGCTACCTAACATGTCACGCTTTAAAATTGTGTACACCCGTGAAACGGCGCCAAACTAGGGTACCTAAAAATCTCAATAGGCAACGCTCTAAAAGCCTTTAAAGTTGACCCATTTAGAGTCCCACAGAAGGTCTGGTGCTAAAATTATTTCTCGCACTCTGATGTTTGCGACGACACCTCACAAGCATGATGTGATCGCTGTTTACATATGCGTGTGAGACCCACGTATGCATTCACATGTGCTTGTAAGCATGGAGGCGCTTTACCTTTTTTTTTTACTATTAGAGGTGCACCGAAATGAAACTTCTGGTGCCGAAACCGAAAATTCTAAATGCACTTGGCCAAAAACCACAGTTTATAAAATTGAATATATGTTTTTTTGGAAAAAAAATACACTTTGATTAAAAAAAAAAATATATATATATATATATATATATATATATACAGTGGGGCAAAAAAGTATTTAGTCACCACCAATTGTGCAAGTTCTCCCACTTACAAAGATGAGAGAGGCCTGTAATTGGCATCATAGGGAGACCTCAACTATGAGAGACAAAATGAGAAAACAAATCCAGACAATCTCATTGGCTGATCTGGAAAGAATTTATTTGCAAATTATGGTGGAAAATAAGTATTTGGTCACCTACAAACAAGCAAGATTTCTGGCTCTCACAGACCTGTACCTTCTTCAAGAGGCTCCTCTGTCCTGCACTCATTACCTGTATCAATGGCACCTGTTTGAACTTGTTATCAGTATAAAAGACACCTGTCCACAACCTCAAACAGTCACACTCCAAACTCCACTATGGTGAAGACCAAAGAGCTGTCGAAGGACACCAGAAACAAAATTGTAGACCTGCACCAGGCTGGGAAGACTGAATCTGCAATAGGCAAGCAGCTTGGTGTGAACAAATCCACTGTGGGAGCAATAATTAGAAAATGGAAGACATACAAGACCACTGATAATCTCCCTCCATCTGGGGCTCCACGCAAGATCTCACCCCGTGGGGTCAAAACGATCACAAGAACGGTGAGCAAAAATCCCAGGACCACACGGGGGGACCTAGTGAATGACCTGCAGAGAGCTGGGACCAACGTAACAAAGGCTACCATCAGTAACACACTACGCCGCCAGGGACTCAGATCCTGCAGTGCCAGACGTGTCCCCCTGCTTAAGCCAGTACATGTCCGGGGCCCGTCTGAAGTTTGCTAGAGAACATTTGGATGATCCAGAAGAGGATTGGGAGAATGTCATATGGTCAGATGAAACCAAAATAGAACTGTTTGGTAGAAACACAACTCGTCGTGTTTGGAGGAGAGAGAATGCTGAGTTGCATCCAAAGAACACCATACCTACTGTGAAGCATGGGGGTGGCAACATCATGCTTTGGGGCTGTTTCTCCGCAAAGGGACCAGGACGACTGATCCATGTACAGGACAGAATGAATGGGGCCATGTATCGTGAGATTTTGAGTGCAAACCTCCTTCCATCAGCAAGGACATTGAAGATGAAATGTGGCTGGGTCTTCCAACATGACAATGATCCCAAACATACCGCCCGGGCAACGAAGGAGTGGCTTCGTAAGAAGCATTTCAAGGTCCTGGAGTGGCCTAGCCAGTCTCCAGATCTCAACCCCATAGAAAACCTTTGGAGGGAGTTGAAAGTCCGTGTTGCCCAGCGACAGCCCCAAAACATCACTGCTGTAGAGGAGATCTGCATGGAGGATGGGCCAACATACCAGCAACAGTGTGTGCCAACCTTGTGAAGACTTCCAGGAAACGTCTGACCTGTCACTGCCAACAAAGGATATATAACAAAGTATTGACATGAACTTTTCATATTCACCAAATACTTATTTTCCACCATAATTTGCAAATAAATTCTTTCCAGATCAGCCAATGTGATTGTCTGGATTTGTTTTCTCATTTTGTCTCTCATAGTTGAGGTCTCCCTATGATGCCAATTACAGGCCTCTCTCATCTTTGTAAGTGGGAGAACTTGTACAATTGGTGGGGACTAAATATGTTTTTGCCCCACTGTATATATATATATATATATATATATATATATATTCATTGAAATATATTGAATGTGGCCAAAATTTTAGTATTTCAAATATATTTTTCTTCCACGTGGGTTCTCCTCCTCCTCCTCTGCTGATTTCCTTCTGCCAATTCCTCAGCAGGTTGAATATTAATGAATAGTCCAGGAGGACCGTGTGGATGAGCACCATCCGTACAGCTTATGGAGATCATTATGGAACAGCTGCTCATGAAGGTAGACTACTGACGAGCGCTGCGCCGAGACTACTGAAAGTCGTTCATTTCTAAGAAGAAGAAGAAAAAAAATCGCCGAGCGCCACAAACCTTTTGACTTCTCTTCCTCCGCATCCTCGTCCTTGATAATGAGCCGTCCGTCATTTGTGACTTTGAAGTCGCGGCTTTGCTTTGTGCTCTTCAGTCCCGGTTTTGTGGCTGCGGTATAAAAAGATGAAAGGCAGGTTTTCTACATTAATTATAAAAACAATTATCCTCGCGGCTCGATATGGATAAGCGGATAACGACTTTATTTTTGCTTCCAACAAAGAGCACTTATCTGAAATCTCTGGGCAGTCCTGGGCTAATGTCTGCTTTCTGGATCTCCATATATAGTAGCGGTTATTATACAGGATTTATAGAGCGACAACTGTTTGCGCCGCGCTTTACATGAGGGCAGACGGTACAAGTACCATACAATTCAAAAACTTTTTTTTCTAATGGTTGAACTGGATGGACTTTTGTCTTTTTTTTTTTCAGCCAGACTAACTATGGAACTACAGTGAAGGAAATGCGTATTTGCTCCCCGGCTGATGTTGAATGTTCGCCCCTCACACAGAAATGATCGGTCTAACAATGGAATGTTCGGTGTAACACAGAGACAGAATACAACAACAAATTCAGCAGAAATGCGTCTAACAAATGATGACGGATCTGCATGTTCATGAGGGAAAGAAGGATTTGATCCCCTATCATTCAGCAGGATTTCTGGCTCCCAGTTGTCTTTCATACAGGTAACAAGCTGAGAATAGAAGCAGTCTCTTAAAGGGAGTGCTGCTAATCTCATTGTGTTACCTGTATAAAAGACACCTGTCCACAGGAGCCATCAAACCATCAGATTCCAAACTCTCCACCATGGCAAAGACCAAAGAGCTGTCCAAGGATGTCAGGGACAAGATGGTAGACCTACACAAGGCTGGACTGGGCTACCAAACTATGGCCAAGCAGCTTGGTGAGAAGGTGACAACAGTTGGTGCAATCATTCACAAATGGAAGAAACACAAAACAAGTGTCAGTCTCCCTAGGTCTGGTGCACCATGCAAGATCTCACCTCGTGGAGTGTCAATGATCATGAGAACAGTGAGGAATCATCCCAGAACTACACGTGAGGATCTTGTCAATGATCTCCAGGCAGCTGGGACCACAGTCACCAAGAAAACAATTGGTAACACACTACGCCGACAAGGACTGAAATCCTGCAGTGCCCGCACGGTCCCTCTGCTCAAGAAAGCACATGTCCAGGCCCGTCTGAAGTCTGCCACTGAACATCTGAATGATGCAGAGGAGGACTGGTGGGAAGTGTTGTGGTCAGATGAGACCAAAATCCAGCTCTTTGGCATCAACTCAACTCGTCGTGTTTGGAGGAAGAGGAATGCTGCCTATGATCCCAAGAACACCATCCTAACTGTGAAACATGGTGGTGGAAACATTCTGCTTTGGGGGTGTTTTTCTGCTAAGGGGACAGGACAACTGCACCGCATCAAAGGGACGATGGATGGGGCAATGTGCCGTCAAATCTTGGGTGAGAACCTTCTTCCCTCAGCCAGGGCATTGAAAATGGGTGGTGGATGGGTGTTCCAGCATGACAATGACCCAAAACACACGGCCAAGGCAACAAAGGAGCGGCTCAAGAAGAAGCACATTAAGGGCCTGGAGTGCCTAGCCAGTCCTTGGACCTTAATCCGATTGAAAATCTGTGGAGGGAGCTGAAAGTTCGAGTTGCCAAACATCAGCCACCAAACCTTAATGACTTGGAGAGGATCTGGCAAGAGGAGTGGGCCAAAATTCCTCCTGAGATGTGTGCGAACCTGGGGGCCAACTCCAGGAAACGTCTGACCTCTGTGATTGCCAACAAGGGATTGGCCACCAAGTACTAAGTCATGTTTTGTGAAGGGGATCAAATCCTTCTTTCCCTCATGAACATGCAGATCAGTCATCATTTGTTAGACGCATTTCTGCTGAATTTGTTGTTGTATTCTGTCTCTCAGTGTTACACCGAACATTCCATTGTTAGACCGATCATTTCTGTGTGAGGGGCGAACATTCCATTGTTAGACCGATCATTTCTGTGTGAGGGGCGAACATTCAGCATCAGCTGGGGAGCAAATACGCATTTCCTTCATTGTATGCTTGCCCCAAGCATATCTGCCGGTATTTACCATTGATGGGCTCACTACCTCTGCTGGAAGTTAATTCCCGGCATCAACTACTCTTGCAGTAAAATAGTACTTTCTGAGATCAGTTTTGAACTTTCCTCCCAGTTAGTTTAACCCCTCACCCTCCAGAGGATTTACTCCCCCCCCCCCCCTTACCCTCCAGAGGATCCCCCCCCCCCCCCACTTGCCCTCCAGAGGATCCCCCCCCCCACTTGCCCTCCAGAGGATCCCCCCCCTCCTGACCAGGCCATTTTTTACAATACGGCACGGAGTTACTTTAACTGACAATTGCGCGGTCATGCAACGCTCCACCCAAATGAAATTGACTTTTTTTTCCCATGAATTGAGCTTCCTGTGGTATTTGATCGCCTCTGCGGTTTTTACTTTTGGTGCTATAAAAAAAAAAAAAAAGCCCGAATATTTTGAGGGAAAAAAACAATATTTTTTACTTTTTGCTATTAACCATTTGCCAAACGCGCTATAGCTGAATGACGGCTACAGTGTGGTTGTTCAGTTCTGGGAGGGCGTCATATGACGTCCTCCCACGCGCCCTCGCCGATCTCCATGATCAATGTGTCCTACGGATCAGCTGTGTGTCCAAGCGTGAGAAAAGTACTGCCGATAACTGGCAATAGCCAGAAAACAGATCGGCACTGATCATCAGTGCTCAGCAGTGCCACAGACCTGTGCCCAGCAGTGCCACCCCCCTGTGCCCAGCAGTGCCCCCCATCAGTGCCGCCAGTCAGTGCCCCCCATCACTGCCGCCAGTCAGTGCCCCCCATCACTGCACGTCCGTGCGCCCATCTGTGCTCATCAGTGTCGCCTATCAGTGCCCATCATTGCTGCCTATCTGTGCCTCCCATCAGTGCTGACTATCAGTGCAGCCTCAACGCACATCAGTGAAGGAGAAAGATTACCTGTTTGCAAAATTTTATAATAGAAACAAAAGAAAAACTTTTTTTTTTTCAAATTTTTTGCTCTTTTTTTGTTTATAGCGCAAAAAATAAAACCCCCAGTGGGGAGTAAATACCACCAAAAGAAAGCTCTATTTGTGTGAAAAACAAATTATAACAATGTCATATGGGTACATTGTTGCATGACCGCGCAATTGTCAAAGTGCGACAGAGCTGAAAGCTGAAAATTGGCCTGGGCAGGAAGGGGGGGGGTGCCCGGTAGGCAAGGGGTTAACGTGTCCAATAAAAATGTTAAAAATCACATTTCGTCATAAATTTAGGCCAAAATGTCTTTGCTAAAAATAAAAATCCCAATATGTGTAAATTAATTGGTTTACGTGAAAGTTATAACGTCTACAAATGGCGGAATATGTACAGTTGTGACCAAAATTATTCAACCCCCACTGAAATTGAGTGTTTTGGCCAGTTTGACATTGCTTTTGATCATTCAGTCATCTTGCTTACATTTACATTAAAGAGGCACTTGTAGGTCAGACAAATATAACATAACAGTTATAATGAAATAACCACAAATGTCTTTTCTGTGCTCACAGCATTATCAGTTTTATTCAACCCCCAAGTGACATTCAATCTTAGTACTTAGTACAGCATCCTTTTACAGTTATAACAGCTTTTAAACGTGAAGCATAGCTTGACACAAGTGTCTTGCAGCGATCTACGGGTATCTTCGCCCATTCTTCATGGGCAAAGGCCTCCAGTTCAGTCACATTCTTAGGCTTGCGCACTGCAACTGCTTTCTTTAAGTCCCACCAGAGGTTCTCAATCGGATTTAAGTCTGGTGACTGCGATGGCCACTCCAAAATGTTCCAGCCTTTCCTCTGCAACCATGCTCTAGTGGACTTGGAGGTATGCTTGGGATCATTGTCCTGTTGAAAGGTCCAACGTCTCCCAAGCCTCAGGTGTGTGACGGACTGCATCACGTTTCCATCCAATATCTCCTGGTACTGAAGAGAATTCATGGTACCTTGCACACGCTGAAGCTTCCCTGTACCTGCAGAAGCAAAACAGCCCCAAAGCATGATTGACCCTCCACCATGCTTCACAGTAGGCAAGGTGTTCTTTTCATCATAGGCCTTGTTCTTCCTCCTCCAAACATAGCGTTGATCCATGGGCCCAAACAGTTCTAATTTTGTTTCATCAGTCCACAGAACACTATCCCACAACTTTTGTGGTTTGTCCACATGGCTTTTGGCATACTGCAGTCGACTCTTCTTATTCTTTGGAGACAGCAAGGGGGTACGCCTGGGAGTTCTGGCACGGAGGCCTTCATTACGCAGTGTGCGTCTTATTGTCTGGGCTGAAACTTCTGTACCCACATCTGACAAATCTTTTCTCAGTTCCTCAGCAGTCACACGGGGACTTCTCTCCACTCTACGCTTCAGGTAGCGCACAGCAGTCGAAGTCAGCATCTTCTTTCTGCCACGACCAGGTAGCGTTTCAACAGTGCCCTTTGCCTTGAATTTGCGAATGATGCTTCCTAAGGTGTCTCTTGGTATGTTTAACATCTTTGCAATCTTCTTATAGCCATTGCCCTTCCTGTGAAGAGAAATCACCTCTTCTCTTGTCTTCCTGGACCATTCTCTTGCCTTCACCATGTTTGTAACCACACCAGTAAATGTCTAGAAGGAGCTGAGTATCACAGTCATTTTAAAGCTGCCTAATTGGTGCTTATTATGCTTGATTGCTGCTCGGTGACATCCACAGGTGTTTTCAATACCTGATGGAAAGCACCTGTATGAACCTCTGTTCTTCAGAGTGGTAGTCTTTAAGGGGTTGAATAATTGTGGCAATGAAGAAACCACATAAGAACCATTTACTACTGTATTACATAAACAATTGATGTCATTTTAGTTGCATTTGGGTAGTTACAACGTCCTTGTAGGATTTGATTCTGAATACAATTCCAAATGTACACTATAGTCCCTAAACCCCTTTACAGCATTGGGGGTTGAATAATTTTGGTCACAACTGTACTAGGATTTTTTTTTTTTTTTTTTTTTTTAACAACAACTAGTATTGGCGGTGATTGGTGACTTATAGTGGGACTGCGGCGGGCATTCTGACACTGTGGGGAAACGGACTTGGTGTCACTGACATCCCCAGTGACACCAATACAGTGATCATTGCTAATAAAAAGCACTGACACTGTACTAATGGCACTGGGCAGGAAGGGGTTAACATGAGGGGCGATCAAAGGGTTAACTGTGTGCTGTTTTACTATGTGTGCAGTGTGTGTTTTACTGTGTAAGCATGCTGCTTTGTATTGCTCTGCAGAGCAATACAAAGCAGCATGCAGGTGCTGACAGAGGAGAGATCTGTATTGCTTACATACAGACCTCTACCCTGTCAGGGTTCCTTAGCGGACTGACAGCTGTATCCTCCATTGGTGGCGCGGGTAGGGTGGTGCGCGCACCCCCTACACGGAAATACAAAATCAAGTATACAGATGTGATTTTACGCCGCCCTGTAGTAGTAGTTCTGCTATAGAGCGGTTGGAAAACGGTTAATATCAATTTAAATGTTTTGCGACTGCCATGCTGAAAATACTCGGCTCTCCCCTGCGGCGTCTTTATTAAGTGCCAACAGTTACCAACCGTCCAATTACATTTAAACACTGATTTGCAGCAATTACCCGGCCCGTGGAGATATTATTCAGGGATCAAGAGCAGATCCCAGACCTGAGCGGAACACTTCACTATTCTTAGTCAGCTTTAATTAAACTGTGTGTTGTGCAAGGCTTGGAATGTATAATAAATGCTTCTCTACCAAACAAACACACAATCCTTGGATCAGAAAGAGATTCCCTCGCATGGCTCAATTCCCTGGTTATCTCTCACCTTGACTATTGTAACTCCCTCCTCATTGGCTGACCTCATCGCAGGCTATCCCCTCTTCAGTCTATCATGAATGCTGCTGCCAGACTCATCCACCTTACTAACCGTTCTGTATCTGCCACCCCTCTCTGCCAATCCCTCCACTGGCCTCCATCCCTCTCTGCCAATCCCTCCACTGACCTCCACTTGATGCCCTCCATCCTTCTCTGCCAATCCCTCCACTGGCTTCCCTCTATCCCTCTCTGCAAATCCCTCCACTGGCCTCCACCCCTCTCTGCCAATCCCTCCAATCGGTGTCCTGTATCCCTCTCTGCCAATCCCTCCACTGATCTCCACTCGGAGGCCTCCATTCCTCTCTGCCAATCCCTCCACTGGCCTCCACTCGGTGTCCTCCACCCCTCTCTGCCAATCCCTCCACTGACCTCCACTCAGTGTCCTCCACCCCTCACTGCCAATCCCTCCACTGCCCTCCACTTGATGCCCTCCATCCTTCTCTGCCAATCCCTCCACTGGCTTCCCTCTATCCCTCTCTGCAAATCCCTCCACTGGCCTCCACCCCTTTCTGCCAATCCCTCCAATCGGTGTCCTGCATCCCTCTCTGCCAATCCCTCCACTGATCTCCACTCGACGGCCTCCATTCCTCTCTGCCAATCCCTCCACTGGCCTCTACTCGGTGTCCTCCACCCCTCTCTGCCAATCCCTTCACTGACCTCCACTCGGTGTCCTCCATCCCTCTCTGCCAATCCGTCCACTGGCCTCCACTCGGTGTCCTCCATCCCTCTCTGCCAATCCCTCCACTGACTTCCACTCGGTGTCCTCCACCCCTCTCTGCCAATCCCTCCACTGACCTCCACTCGGTGTCCTCCATCCCTCTCTGCCAATCCGTCCACTGGCCTCCACTCGGTGTCCTCCATCCCTCTCTGCCAATCCGTCCACTGGCCTCCACTCGGTGTCCTCCATCCCTCTCTGCCAATCCCTCCACTGACTTCCACTCGGTGTCCTCCATCCCTCTCTGCCAATCCCTCCACTGGCCTCCACTCGGTGTCCTCCATCTCTCTCTGCCAATCCCTCCACTGACCTCCACTCGGTGTCCTCCATCTCTCTCTACCAATCCCTCCACTGGCCTCCACTCGGTGTCCTCCATCTCTCTCTACCAATCCCTCCACTGGCCTCCACTCGGTGTCCTCCATCTCTCTCTACCAATCCCTCCACTGGCCTCCACTCGGTGTCCTCCATCCCTCTCTGCCAATCCCTCCACTGGCCTCCACTCGGTGTCTTCCATCCCTCTCTGCCAATCCCTTCACTGACCTCCACCCCGCTCTGCCAATCCCTCCACTGATTTCCACTCAGTGTCATCCATCCCTCTCTGCCAATCCCTCCACTGGCCTGCCCCCTCTCTGATTTCTGTATCATCTCCCTTTCTATTGTAAAGCGCTGAGCAAACCGCTGACACTATATAAATCCTGTATAATAATACATTTGTAAAGTGTTCAGTGTGGAAATAGAAGAATGACTCACCTAATACTCTCTGAGCGGCGTTTGCATCGAGGAAGTTCAGAGGTTCGTCTCCTTCCCCTTCCTTCAGCCAGGCTCTGCTCATCTGCCGCGTCTGCTTCTTCTGC